>NW_009745301.1:0-781 GCF_000703405.1 Apaloderma vittatum | reverse complement strand
ATGATGAATATTGTAAAGAGATGGAGGAGAAACAACAACTTGAGTTACACTCAACGAATTTAGAAATGGAGTTAAAAACACTGAGAGAGCGGTTGAAACAGGTATATTAAATAATGATTAGACACTTTTCTCCTTATTTTCTGCTTTTTTTTAAATTTAATTTGTTTTTCAGCATGCCTAAAGAAGGAGGTACTTTTTTCATAGGAGAAGTGTTGGGTAACTTGCCAAATTTTGAGGACCATTGAGAACAGTGGTCTCAGAAGGAGTCTTATTTTGACTACAGAAGTTCATGATTGTTTTTCTTTTTTTTTGAAATTTAGGTTTCATTTGTATTTCAGCAAAGCTTGACTTCTGGGTTAGTTTTCTAAATGACTACAAAATGTTTTGTATCTCGTGGTGGTATTTCAGAAGAAAATTAAAATGAGTTATTTATAGATGGATTGTCATAACTAGAGAAGCAGAAAGAATGGGAAGATATTGTTAGCTCTGATTTTTCTTGAGATACAAGTGCTTGAATTGTATTACTGTAGGTTGAAGAAGAGCGCGATGAAACACAGAGACAGCTCGCTCAGGAAAAGAGTGCCAGAGCCCTGCAAGAAGGAATTTTGAGCAATCACCTATGGAGACAAAAAGAACTAGAAGAAGAGAGAAGAACTAGAGGAAAAAATTCAGATGTAAGCAGATAATTAATTAATTAATTAATTTAATTTCACCATGTTTGTTCTAATGTCATAATAAATCTTATAACTTTTTCTTCTTCTTGATGAAATATTTATGGTTT
>NW_009745300.1:0-760 GCF_000703405.1 Apaloderma vittatum | reverse complement strand
AAAAAATCAGTCTTGACTTTTTGTCTCCTGAGCCTTCTGGATGCAGTCTTATTCTAGCAGAATCATGAGTAATTGAGTAGTATCAGACTAAAAATAAAAATAGTAAAAATAAAAATAAACTGCCGTAGTTTCAAGGGGATAAATGTTAGCTGAATAATGCTAAGTACAAGTATACTATTTACTTTTGTGAACACAAGCAAGTTAAGATGCTCTATATGACAACAGTATTTGAACAATTCAGATTTAACTAAATTCTTCCTTCTGTGTTCCTGTATTTTAGGTAAAAGCTCAATTAATTAAAATGGGACTTAACTCTATGAATATTTTTCTTCGGCAAGAAATT
This sequence comes from Apaloderma vittatum, assembly GCF_000703405.1. NCBI lineage: Eukaryota > Metazoa > Chordata > Aves > Trogoniformes > Trogonidae > Apaloderma > Apaloderma vittatum. The sequence continues at coordinate 417 of NW_009745300.1, read as the reverse complement.
GACCGAATGCAAAAGCTGATCTCAATAGTCCGCAGTAGTTTGAATGATCTTAAATTAGCCATAGAAGGAACTATTATAATGAGCGAGGCAAGTAAAGCACATTTAGTATGTATCGAATATGGTATTTTAAACTATTTCCTTGATTGCTTTTGTTCATATATTTTAATTTCATTCCTTCAGAATTTGAGAGATGCACTTGATAATATATATGATGCTCGAATTCCTCAAGTATGGAAAAGAGTATCTTGGGATTCTTCAACACTTGGCTTCTGGTTTACTGAACTTTTGGAAAGAAATAGTCAATTGTCTACCTGGATATATGAAGGAAAACCAAATGTGTTTTGGATGACTGGATTCTTTAACCCACAAGGTAATGTTACTGAAAGTACTTGAGTAATAATGTATTTATTAATAATT
>NW_009745299.1:0-788 GCF_000703405.1 Apaloderma vittatum | reverse complement strand
AAACCACCCCACATATATTTGTGAATTATAAATTTTGGTTTTTTCATCTATAGATATGCAAGCCACTACATGTCAACATTTCTTAAGTTCTGGAATTTTCTATGTAGAGAAGGAATTAATAAACAGAAGTACTCATAAAGACCTAATTGCATAACAAGATTGTAACATTTTAGTAAGAAAAGTTATCCTTTCTTTTCGCCATACAAAACACAGTCATGCAGGAAAATGACCAAAGAGTCAACATAAAAGTGCAGACAGAAGTCTTAGTTATCTCAGGTCAATGCCTCTACATTTGCATTTGTACCCATGAATGAGAGAACACTCATAAGTAACTACATTTAGCAGGAGCTCTCTTTTAACACAAGTTAATAAAATGATCCTGTATCTTCCTTCACTTTAGGTTACACAAAATTGAAGTTATTGATGCAAATGAGAAATATTACAGATCACAAAAATTAAGAATGCAAGAAATCTAGCTTGTCTCTTCTACCACGGCAATGTTATCCATGTGATCATGTACATTTTAAAATCACCAGAAAAATGGAACATCCAATATTCTCCTTGGAAAACTGCTGTTTAATAGGTTTTGCCAAATGAATACCCATTCTGGTGTTCTGCAGTTTCAGTTTGGTTTAATGATATCATTCCTACAGGTTCAATAAGCAGTAAGACTATGTTAACAAACTGGCCAGGAAGATATGACAGAACATTGCCAGTGACCTCTCTGTCCAAAAAATCATTAATCAGAGACCAGAAAGTCATCAATTTGTGCATACGTATGTGTTTCT
>NW_009745298.1:0-780 GCF_000703405.1 Apaloderma vittatum | reverse complement strand
AAAAAAAACAAACTATTGATCTGAAAGGTATGGAACAAGCCTTTATGCTACAGAATAACAGAAAATATCCCCTGTGATGCTGCCCTTACAAACTCATATCATATACTCTTTTTCCCCCTGTGTCAAATATTTGAAAGAGACCAAAAAATATCAGGGTGTCAGTTGATCCTGCACCCCTTGACAGCCTCAGTAATATTATTATAAACCACTAGAAATACATATATGCAAAATAAGATATGAGCTAATAGTAAATAGTTAATGCAATATTAAAAAGAAGTTATTAATCCTTAACACAAGGCAGTTTAAATAAAGAATGCTTATTTCCACATTGCTTGGTGTTAAACTTTCAATGTTCACTTCTAAAACAATTCCCTTAGGATGTATTGAATTGCAAAATCCATGTAGCGATAAGTTGCTTGCAGTTTATTTCAGTTTATTTCTTGGTAGCACTTTCATTTGTAACTCCAGTGCTATCCTTAGATCCATTGTTTTCAAATTCCTTGAACAACATAGTATATGCACAGATAGTTCACTGACTTTCACAAAGTTTCTATGATCCCAGTCAAAATGGCAGGGCATTTTTCTCTCTTCCTACCTCTCACCTTTATTATATCATTTATTGATTTATTTTTTTTTTTACCAAGCCCTTAAGCTTTAGCTGTTGCTTAGATTTTCAACCAAAACATCCACAAAACCAGAATATCCTTCCCAAAAGCTATAGGATATTATATTTGCCTTTCTCACAACTGCTCAAATCTGACGCAAATTTACTGAAGTCAA
>NW_009745297.1:0-756 GCF_000703405.1 Apaloderma vittatum | reverse complement strand
ACATCTGTGCTAACTGAATAAATCTTAGATCACTTTAGTAGTGCGGCTCACGCCCCAGTGATATTAGCCAACAAGACACTACTAAATCCACCAAATACAAAGGGCATGATGAAGGAAGGACCTGAGACATGAAAGGTAAATTGTGTATAATCCCAGAAGCTCGTGTCATCAGCAGTAAAAACGCGACAGATGTAGAGTTGAGGAATGGCATTCCTCAAAGAATAAAGGAACATAAATACTCTAGCACAGTCTAAAAACTTGAAGTATAGGATTGGCACTATCTGTTCATTTTAGAATAGCTGTTTGTCTTCCATGTATTCTCCTTAGGAACCAGAAAGAGAAGCCCAGTAAGCCTGCTCTCCAGAAGAGCAGGGGAGAGAGAAAGAAGAAATTAGAAGATATGGAAGATGTTGCTATCATTGCAGAAGCTCTAGAATGGGTGGAGCTAAAGCACAGCCTAGCAGCAACTACTGAGACTCTGTAACATGCCATGAGGAAATTATCTATGATGATAAAGCTACAATGCCCGCAGCAGACTCGACTTTTTTAGTTATGCAAGTAAGAGCAACACAACAGTTTTTCAAAGACAAAAAGTTTTTAGTGTGCCCTATCTAAACAATTCTGCAGGCAGAAGTGAAAAATCAAAACATTCTAAGTGTAAAATTTGGAGCAAATATTTACATAATAGAACTGATGAATTTTATTCTAGCTTAAGCAAAAATGTACTTTTACTACTGGGAGATTATGGAGATCTGT
>NW_009745296.1:0-785 GCF_000703405.1 Apaloderma vittatum | reverse complement strand
CCAGCCAAAACTATTCTATGATTCTGTGATTCTAAGAAGAATATTACAAAGTGCCTTTTGCCTTTTTTACCTCTTTATTTGCATTTGGAAATGTACCTGCCGAGTTCCCCACACTCAGGTCCCAGACAGCTCCATCTCTGATGAGTGGAACCTGTGCCGATTTCATCCTACTTGACGCTGACAGTGGAGAGCAGGGACTGCTGGTTGTGGTCCGATTTCCTTTCTTTGAAGACCTCATCTGCATTTTGGTTAATCTGAGATAGTTTCAAGTTTATTTTATTACTGTTGCTTAGACAATTTAGCTGTTTTCTTTCAAACGCTTGCTAAAGGCAATCTTACCTTAGGTTAAAAATAGCTTCACTATCTGTTTAGCTTAAGTTGATTCCTCATCTCACAAGGCATTCCTTCTACAAGCAAAGTAGCAGTTTCCACCTAAAATTTGGAACCAATTTAAAGAAATCTATTTTAAAATTAATCTTCATCGAGAGCCATATTTTTGTACATATGTAGAAAATGTCCAAATGCTGTGGAAGTCACCTGTCCCTGGAATGCACATAGCTTCATCTTGTAGATATGTGTTCATCACTTGCCGATTTCCTGTCCCTACACATTTCATTTTTTTCTCTTCCTTTGGAGTAATTTTATTGTTGTTACAGCACCTTGCAAGAGAGTTTGCTAGGGCACTAGTCTTCTTTCTCCCCAGTTAAGAAAGTTTAATTACTTTTTTAAGGTACTAATTATGTGTTGGTATGCACGTGCATGAAACACCTTTTTTTTTTTTTTTT
>NW_009745295.1:0-776 GCF_000703405.1 Apaloderma vittatum | reverse complement strand
TCAATCTTTTCAAGGTATCAATCACTTAAGAAATTATAAAAGATCAACTTAATGTTGTCCTGAGGCAAGCATATATGACATTAATGCTGGGTTTGCTTGACAAACACCAGGGCTGATAAATAAAGAAGCCTCAAGTTTCGATAGTGGCAAAATTAATAAGTTAAAAGCATATAGTCAGTAGTAGGGAAGTGCACAGCAAAAAACTGTAGGGCACAGATGGTTAGCTTTGACAATTTATCCCCAAACCACACCCCTCAGGATGTTATATGCAATAATCAGTGAAAAGGTCTTTCAGAGTACACTCTCCCAGGTTGGTAAGCAGTTGAATCACAGGACGTATGAAATGTAAAGGACATGGATAAAAGGCACACACAAAAGAGCCAGAACTAGTAAGTGCTGAAGTTTGCTTAGCAAAATGTGTCCTGATCTATTTATGGTGTTAGGCACTCCCTATAAACATTATTTGTGATATTTTTATGCCACAGCAACAAATCTCTTAACAGGGAGCAAAAATACGATTTGGGCTAAATTTTTGTGCGTTAACCTCTAAAACAGTGCCAAACTCAGAAACTTCAGCAGTAAAAAATATCAAGAATGTCATGCTGATGGATAAGACTTGGAAATCCTAAGATCGTAAAATAGTTATCACGGGAACAACTGTTGGACAAGTAACATCTCAGTCTTAGCAAAATACTCAGAGACTGTGAATACTATCATATGCTAACAGAGGTCTGTAACACACTTGTAATAGATAGAAGACTAAAAATAGAAAATCC
>NW_009745294.1:0-782 GCF_000703405.1 Apaloderma vittatum | reverse complement strand
TGTTTCAGCTTCTCAGCTGGTCGCTGCTCTTATGGTGTGTTTGTTGTTGTAAGGTTTGTACCATGAATCACATGTTGTGAGCACAGGGTGCAACTCCCTTGGAATCTCCTTTTGTTACTGGAACATAAGGTAATGACACCGATGTGTGGCATTGCCACCTCCAGGAAACCACAAAGCTCCGCATGACCAAACAGTTTATTAAGGTGGTGTCCTCAGCACACTGCAAAATTCTGGCGGTAGTTTGTGTGGGGCTTATTTTGTGTTTCTTTTTAAAGAGCCATTTTGTAATCCAGAGGTGTTCAGTACGTTCCTGGATATTTGAAGGAAGGGGTCTAAAACCTCGAGGCTTTGTATATTCCGTAATCTCTGCCGTGTGGTTCAGTGACTTGAACATATGGTTTGAAATACCTAGGGAGTCCTAAATAAAACCTGAAATCCTAACACAAATTAACTCTTAGCTCTTAAAAGAATCACTGTTTGTGAGGCTTAACTGTGTAGAGAGTCCTTGGATAAGAATTTAAATCCTTGAAGCAAAAAGTTTCATCAGGTTCTGTGGCAGACTAAGAGCGTGATCCAAGTCGTCTTTTCTGTTGTTGCTTCCATTAGCTGTTGGGGTGCTGATTTCAGTTTTCTGGCAGGTAGTTAGGTTGGTATTAAGCCTTTATTACTGTACATCTAGAAAGAGCAAACATCCTTGCAAGAACTTGGTATGTTTAAATAATACTAATTCAAATTAGTAGCAGTTTCTCTTGCTCTGCAGAAGAAAGTCTTTCTTCCAGGCT
>NW_009745293.1:0-782 GCF_000703405.1 Apaloderma vittatum | reverse complement strand
CTGTGAATGAGTGAATTTTAGTAGTATAAGTGTTCACAGGAAATAAATTTTGTATATTCACACAAAGCCTTTCCAGAAATCAAATCTTGAGTTTACGTGCATATTGTATGTATTGGCAGCATGCAAACAGAGTAAAATCAGTGGCCTGATAACTTTTTCTGACAAATAACCAGTAAAATTCGTCTTGAATTTTGGCTGTCAAATAAACATAAGCACTTACTTGTATATTATCCACAATTAAAAACTAAAAAAGGGAGAGAAATGATAATTAATAGAATTTGAAAGGGACGATTTATTTAATGATCAGGAAGAAGCCAGATTATCAGATAAAATGTTTCATTCTGCTGTAGAGCACCAGTCTAGTATTTGAGAGTAGTTTGGTGGTTTTTTTGAAAGCTAATTTCCATTGATGAGTGAAGACCAACAAAAAATGGGTGACAAATAGGTTCTAAAGAAGGACTGAAAGGGAATGAGCAAAGCTGGTCAAAAGTGCTGATAGGAGAAGAAACTTACAGATTGTCTCAAACCTGTTAAAGCACTTTTCACTGGAAGTATTCATACTAATTTGCTAGCAGTGCGTAGTTAGCTAGCAATTTATCTTCAGCATTCAGAATTGTTTGTTCCTCCTGCTTTCTGTAACTGCTTATACAGTGACCTAGTCAGGTTTGCAGAACTGATCTAATAAAGATGGCAGCCAGCAAAGACTGAACCTACAATGTAAACAGTCCCTGACTTGGGGTTGTGAAGTTACTGGTTTGCTTATTTGCAGATCTCTGCAAGAC
>NW_009745292.1:0-787 GCF_000703405.1 Apaloderma vittatum | reverse complement strand
CTGGTGATTTCCCGCCAGCTTCTCTCCCCTCCATGTTTTGCATTCATTCGCTCTCAACCTGCTTGTTTCAGCTTCAAAATCAGGCCAAATCTAGCACAGCTGCTGCCAAGGCTGCCATACAAGCTTGAAAACCCTTCCCTTACACACCTGTCAGTTTCTAGCCACTCTCCCAGCCTCCTCTCGTGCCTCTTTTCCGTCCCTCCCTGTCGCAGCTCACCTGAGGGAAAACAAGATGGATGCCTTCACAGGCCTCGTTTTCCAGAGCACTAGGGCTGTTTGCGGTGCTGGCTGCAGGGTGGATGATGCTGAAGCCGGCTGAAGAAAAATCTTCACATCAGCCCTGGATATCCACCTCGGCAGGATAGATGTTGTGGTGGGATGTGGAGGGATTTACCAAGGAGCTCTTTGCTGCAGTGAGGCCTAGGAGCTTGGTCACCACTTCCATCCACCACACTGAGCAGTTTTAGGCAAGTTGGTTCCTTCTGGTGTCTCAGTGTTTCTGTTTGAAAACCGGGAATGATTATGCTGGCCTGGTAAGAAAGAAGATACTCATCAAATACACTCCTTGGCAATTCTGTAGTTGCTCATGTCAGAGTCTTTTCCTTCCATATTTTCCACACATTAAAATCTAAGTGTTGTTGCAGATCTAGCTATAAAAAGAATTGGAATTATGTAGTAATATTCACACTACATATTGTGCCTCTGAATGCTTGTTCTAGTGCTAAACAAAAGGAAATTTACAATCGCATTGTTAGCTTATCATTAATCAATTAGTATTTTTTTGTAG
>NW_009745291.1:0-785 GCF_000703405.1 Apaloderma vittatum | reverse complement strand
ATGGCTGCTGGTAGAAGTTCCTGGAAGGTTTCCAATACTCCTACTTTCATAGAAAGTGTGTGAAAATACAAAGGGTGGCCAGGATCCTACCTATCTGCCCCGAATTTGCTGCATCCCTGATATTCATCTGTCTACTTGAAAGCCTCTTGGGATGGGACATGTGCCCTGTCCCACCCCCAAATCCTTCCAGTTCATTACTTGTCCCTGTCACAATAAGGATTTCCTTTATGTCTGACCTAAATCTTCCCAGGGACAATGTAAGCCCAATATCATCACTGTTCCGTAATGAATATTCATTATAATTATGTAATGCATAACGAAGGTCAGTGTTCTTCAATAAGATAGAAGGAAGGCACACAGGAGGTCCATTTAATACCAGAGGTGACTGCTATATGAAGCAGAGAGATATTACAATTAACATCACAAGAGTGGTAATGTGCCAAGGAAACTCCTGGCAACTAGATGAAGGGATGCCATGAAGTTTGAGCTTCAAGAAGTTAAAAAAAGCACCAACTGAAGTTAATGGAAATTCTGCCTGCATAAGAAACACAGGTGGAAAGGAAAATCGGCTTATTTTAATCAAAGCAAGAGGGGAAAAAAACCTAATTTAAATCAGTCCAAGTGATTGCAGGCTTAATTCTTTCCCCTTATTAGACTCTTCAGTCCTAACCCTACAGTCCTAAGAGATCTCTTTATGTTGGAGACGCAGGAATTTGATTTGTATGTGCCCTGACCCCTCGAAGAGATACAGCAAAGCCATCCTCTCTCTCAGTGGGGTGGCATTC
>NW_009745290.1:0-776 GCF_000703405.1 Apaloderma vittatum | reverse complement strand
CTGGATCATTTAATGGAGCTTTTCGGCCTCTCTCTTGTGATACCATGGAGAAGCTGGTATTTTCCCTTGCAGATGTCTCTGGCAGATTTCTTGCCGCACATGAAACAATTCGTGTGAGCAAGCTAGCTGTGTGGGCTGGAAATTTATTTTACACATCCAGAGCTAATGTTTTATCTGTACAATTTTGCATGGGGACAGGCAATAAAGCACCTGGGATGTCCCCTAAATAATGGCAAGAGTGTTCCTGGGTACCCAGGGATTTCTCTGAGCAGATGTGGCAGAAGAAGAACAATTTGTAAATGGATCAACTGTAATTAGTGTCTGGGTTTTCCACATGATACCCCAGGCTGATGGTGGGCAGCTAGCTCCAATGAGCAGAAAAGAGAGAAAACCAACCCCTGTCATTGAGTAAAATGATCTTTCTAGCTACAGGAGCTGAGCTGGTAAGGTTTGTATTTACAGGGATTTTTCTCTTGATAATTTCTGCCATTCTTAGGCAGGTGTGATGACTCCTCAGCCACTTGATTTACAGCCTGCTCTCAATGGCAACATGGAAATATGTCCCTGCAACAATGGCATCCAACTAAGCAATCGAGTGGGGTCCTACCTTTAGGATGGCACAGCAGAAGTTTCTGGGCTTCTATCCATGTCTTTTGCCCAAGAACTTAGACTAGTAAACAGAGGGGAAAGACTTGTCTCCTGGCTTTGCTGCTGTCTTTCTGAATGTTTCTTCGGGTGGGATACGTCCACCAACACTGCTCGGTGGGACTGTGCAG
>NW_009745289.1:0-786 GCF_000703405.1 Apaloderma vittatum | reverse complement strand
GGCTTCATCCTGCTGCGTTGTGCCCGCCAACAGTATTTACCTAGGACAGAGAGTGGCAATCATTTACTAGGAAAATAAAATCTTTTAATCCCTAGGCGATCAACAGATACAACGTACTCTGCTTCCACAAACACTCTGAACCCACAGCACCCCAGCCACCCACGTCCAGGCATCCTCACGCTGTGCGTCCCCGACGGAGAGCAGAGCTTGCTAAGAAAGTGCCCTGTCCCTTTGGTGCTGGCTTGGTTATAAAGGCGTGTTGGGCCGCGACTTCTCATTAAGGCAGGATTAGGCCCTTTAATTACCCTCTTTCAATGGTATGTCCCTTTGGTCTACTCAACTTGAGGTGCTGGGGCTCTTCCTTGCTACAGTCACTAGAAGGCAGAGATGCAAATCAGTTGCAGGATGCCTCAGGAGTCCGCAGGCGGCCCACGGAAGATCCAGGCATGACACCTGGGTAAAAGGAAGGAGAAAGCCGAGGTGATCACAGAGCATCAACGGCACTTGTAGGCTCCAAAAACACATGCCCGGCAAATTCGGAGTAATTTAAACAACGGCAACTTGTCACGGAAATGAGGCTCATCCCTTAATCAGGGGTTAACGGCCACAACAAACTCTCCAGGACACGAGCTAAACCTCCAACTCTTGAAATCCTCAGGACCAGAGGCCTTTCTGGAAGGCACATTTTACTCAAACAAAAATTATTTGGCTTAATGCCTTAGGATCTGGATGAAATTATACCGTACTGTAACGCGGGAGGTCAGGCAGATGATTTAATGGTCTCTT
>NW_009745288.1:0-786 GCF_000703405.1 Apaloderma vittatum | reverse complement strand
CCCGCCGTCCGTGTTTTTCCTGCCCTTGGGACAAAGGCAACATCGTTCTCTGGGCTCCGGCTGCCGCCGCCGTGCGCCGTTTGTGCCGGTCCCAGGAAAAAAGGGGTAAGATGCGAATAGTTCGGATTGTTTCGTGTTGGGGAGGGCGTAGTCTCCTGATGGGTTTGTGCTTCCTGAAGAAAGGAAGCGCTCGGAGAAGAGTTATCTCTTTCCACGCTGTGTTCTTGCTGTCAAGTTAAAAATATGATTGTTACCCTGGTGATTTAAAGGCTGAATGTAGCAGAAGGCGAGATACAAATTAAAATCAGAACACGCGTGACCCTTAAATAGGTGGAACAAGAGTATGAAGGATTTTGTGAAGCTAAAACAATAGTTTGCAACCTTTTTGCAGTTTTCCTAGAGTTTCTTTATTACCTAAAGATCAAACATGGACCCTGAAGCTGAGATAAAGAAGCAAGTAAACCCTTTCTACTGCAATGTAAGTATTCCTTACTGAAAATTGTAACCCACGTGAAATAATTTTGGTAGAACAAAGTTGGACTAAACCAAGCGTGAACTTTGGTTTTTTTCTCCTTTCTTGGTCAAAATTAATAAATAGCACCAGATTTGAACTTATTCTGCTGTCTTTGTCATGTTTGACTTGGATGTGTGTAAGGAACTAAGTTATTAAAATGAGTAATAGTATTATGTTTCTAAATAAAGGTATTCTTTTAAAGTGGAAGATTAAACTGCAGTTCCTGTTCAAGAAAAATAAAAATCTTATTTTATCTTGTTCTCCATCTTATT
>NW_009745287.1:0-786 GCF_000703405.1 Apaloderma vittatum | reverse complement strand
CTATCTATCTATCTATCTATATATATATATACCCCCCAACCTTAAAGCAGTAGCACACACACATGTGCATGCAGGTACACATATAGTAACACCCCTCCCCAAACAAATAAATATATATAATATACAAATGGAGAATACTTATATACACATACATCTATACACAAACACAGAGAAAATACCTATAGATACACGCAGAATACCTGTATATACACACACAGACACACACGAGTGCCAGCACACCTGTAGCTCTGCAGAAAGGCATCGGCACAGGCACGTGGAGCCCTTACGCACACATGAAGATACCAGCACGTACGTGTAACACACGAGTAGCAGAGTGTGGGCACACACAGAGAGCGCAGAAACAGCCCGCGGGCATCTACACCGCCCCCGGAGGTGATAACACACATGTAGGGACTTACACATCCGTGCGAACACAAGCACCGGTGTGTCCAGCGCATGAGTGAGCCACTCTCCCACGTGCACCGGTAAATGCGTGCAGAGCCGTGTGCGTGTGCAAGGCGTGACCGTGGCCAGCCCTCACACGCGCACACACGTGTGCAAACAAACAAACAAGCCCAAAACCGGCAGCACGCAACGTCCACGCGTGTCCAGAACCGAGCATCACCAGCGCGTCGACACTTTCGCGTTTCCACCTCCTCCAGGTGGGAGAACATGACACACACGTGTGTAAATCCCCCCCCTCCACACAATTATTTACACACACACACTCTCCCCACACCCCGACACCCCTCCATGGTGTTACCATCAAAGCAGGAGCTCAGCGAA
>NW_009745286.1:0-784 GCF_000703405.1 Apaloderma vittatum | reverse complement strand
AATATTTTTGACAATACTGCTTCTATTATCAGAAGAACAAATGCAGCTATCTCTGCTCTCGTCAATGTTTCAGCCACAGATTTATCTTCTCTGTTAAACTATCAGTAACGTTTCACTGAAAGTGCTCTCAACTTCCAAAACCTGGCTGCCATCCTCCAAGTTGAGAAACGAGGGAAAACTATCCATCAGATCCACTGAAATCACCTGCTTGGTAAATGGTTTTGCTACTGTATAACCATTGATATGTCTTCAAAACGGCTTAGCTTACCTCCCCCCTCCCAAGAACATGGGCAGAGGACTAAATTTTCTACTCCATATTAAAGCACCATCCACATGTTTTAAAACACTTGACTCAAACTGATGCAAACTTATGAGCAGCACCTCACTCACACACGCGCTGTGCTAACAGAACCAGTTCACCAGTGGTCATACTGGAATATCTCTTCTGAAAAAGGAGAAACTGATTCTCTAAGCAGGGCCTGGAGTCTACGCACCCCTCTCCTAGGGGTGAGCTTAGCCTGGCGTGGCTTTTGCAGCCCTGATTGGGCTCGCGGGGTGCTAGATTGAGCGTTAGGTAGTGAGGCAACTTTGGGATGGCTATGCTGAGCCAGATGTGCTGTATGGAAATTCAGGCTCTCTTTTACTGATTATATTATTATATCTTATACTGATTGATTATATTATTCAGATATTGTATAAAGAGAACAGGGAGTTGCATCCACAATAGCTAACAGCCTGGGCAAATGGGAACCCAATACACTGGTGGAAAATGGTGCTAAAATAA
>NW_009745285.1:0-778 GCF_000703405.1 Apaloderma vittatum | reverse complement strand
TGCAACATCCAAAGGTGAGGTCGTCTGCCTGACGTGCGGTGGACTCCAGTGAGGACACCAGTAGAAAGCTGTCCTGGCATGAGATTCTTCCCACTTTTCATGAAAAGATTTGACAGGGCTCAGTTTTGTTCCCATGCCTTGAATTTTTGTAGCAGTTACGTGGTCTCCAGGATAAGCCAGGACACTGGAGATCAGCACTGGCCCCCCAAACTGTACCAATACAGTTCTGGCACAGTACCACTGGCCATGAAGTTCCCATTAGAGTAACTAGCAAGGCTTATAATGCTACAAAACATGAGACTTGTTCCCAACTTTGTCCTTGGGGACAAGGTTATTAGAAATAGAAGAGGAACAAGAGGCTGAGATTAGAACAATGTCTGGCAAGAGCTGTCTGCCCAGCTCTCTGCAGGTGTGAGAGAAGAAACTTGACGCTCCCTCCAGCTCCCTCTCAGCTGCTCTTTGGGATTTCTGTGAGGTGATGGAAGCAATGTCCCTCTGAGACCTCTGCTGTGCGATGCTTCTCCAGGTGATCGCTAACGCTTGTCTGCCCTGTCTGTTCATCAAGTGCTGAAAGCGAAGGATCTGAGAGCATGTACACAGAAGGTCAGATTTTCTTTTTTAACTGGAAAAAAACAGAGAGGGAAAATTTTATTAGAAATGGAGAGATTTTCATTCTTTGGGTCTTGGAGTGGAGGTCGTTTAATTTTCTTTCTGAAAGGTTGCATAGTTCTAGAAAAATGTAATTATCTCCCCAAATAAAAAGGACTTATTTGAAAAC
>NW_009745284.1:0-785 GCF_000703405.1 Apaloderma vittatum | reverse complement strand
CTGGGTGATGTTTCTTCGCTAATGAAATGACTCTTAGCTACTGAGGAGTCCTAACGAGCTCTGTTCGTCCCGTTCACAGAGCTACAGCTAAAAGCCACAGAGCAAGGGATGGAAACAGTGGGGAGAGGATTAAGAGCAGTTCATGCATCAGCAGCAATTGCTACCCACAAAAAAATGAACGGTGTCCCGGCTGTGTGGGTGCAAGGCTGAGGGGCTCGGTGCTGCGGGTGTCGGACGAAAGCCCTGCGGCACAGCTCACAGCATTCTACAGAAACACGAGTGGTTTCAAGCAGTGACATTACTTATTTATTTCTTCCCATCTTGCTCCAGAGGGAGAGTAGATGTGATGTCCTCCTGCGAGGTAATTCAGTCAGCCCTGCTTGGAGATGGGCTTAGCCACTGCCTGTGGCACCTTAAAAGGATTTTCTGGTGGGTGACGGGGTCCTTATTACAGGAATGGGGCTGCTCCTGGACACAGAAGCTCTTCCTTCAGGTCAGAAACCTTCACTGTCCGAAACACATCCATTTTTTCTAAGTATATCAGTTCCTCTCACCAAAGACGCAGCTCGTTCCTACAACCTGCCTTGCTCACAGCCGTGAGGCACTGCGGCCGGAGAAATACCCATATTCAGATGGATGAGAGGAACTGAAATCAAAGAATCTGACCCATTTGGAAGCTCTGCAGGAATTGTCATGCAGGGTCACTTGCTTGAAATCCTTGGTGGCCCTTTTCCTCCGTTTCGTATCATCCTGCTGCAACGGATGTCTCTCTGAGTCGCCGCTCT
>NW_009745283.1:0-785 GCF_000703405.1 Apaloderma vittatum | reverse complement strand
TGTCTTCCTGAACATGAATGCTTTTTCCTCTTTCGAGGAGATTGTAGAAGTTGTTTTCTTACTAAAAATAAATTCAGTGAATAATTTAATTCATCTAATACCAATTGTGTTAGAAGTTTCTTGCAGATTCTGAGTAGCAACTAATTTTAGAAGATTTCAGCTCCAAGTGAAATGGCCAGATAACTTTTTCAGTCAAAGACTTTATTAAATGCAGTGCCACTAAATGCTTTTATATGTAAAATGTATGCCTTGTACCTGTAAAATAATGCACTATTATATTAGTAAAAAGAATCTAACTTCTACTTGGGTGGGCTAAGGTGAACATAAATACAGAGCTTGTCAGTGAATTTGTTTCCCATGGGTAACATGGTATAACTTTTATTTTGTAGTGCATTAAAAAATTCCATTTTTCTAGGTTTTGTGCCTATTTCAGTTGTATGCCTGCAATTTTATGCCTTTGCTTTTTCATCTGGAAATGTAGGGATTATTTTTTGTGTGTGATATATTCATAGTCAGCCTTGACAGTGTGATGTTGCTTTTCATATCATTAATAACATTGACTATTTTTGTTAAGTTAATTCTGTGGAAACTTCCAAGTATTACTATGTAATTCTATAAAGAACAAAGCTATAAAAAAACCCCAGTCATATTCAGAAACAAGAAGTAAAACCTCAACATTTTTTCAGGTCTACTTTGATGAACCCTGGTAAGAATTAGAAATTTTTAATGTAAGTTTGGATCTTGTTTTTCCTTCTTGCGTTATGTTTTCTTCCTCTTTTTTTTTT
>NW_009745282.1:0-768 GCF_000703405.1 Apaloderma vittatum | reverse complement strand
TTTTTTATCTTTGTGTTGTTTAGTATGGAATTTGCTGTAGAGTGCAGAAGTTAACTACTTCCTCTGGTAGCAGTCAGAGGAGAAGTTTTTTAGCTTTCAGTGAAAAGACATGTTTTGTGTTCAGTACCATTATTGCTTTAGGTTTTTATACTGCTGAAGTGGCAGTGAATAAGCATACGTGACTTTCTAAAAGTAGGAAAAGCTGACTTTCTTAGGCCAATTCAACCTGTACCACTGTCGGATTGCCATGCATATGCCCAGTACCAATAGCACATTTAATTATTTTTTTAAAAGATTTTTCTAAATCTTGTTTAACTGCTTTATGTTCAATGTTCACACTCATTAAAGTAGCATTTATAGAGGTTTAATATTGAGGGATGTATGGAGGTGGAAAGGATGAACATTTAACTTTTACTTTTTAACCTTTTATCTGTGATAGAGACTTTGCCTGAAATTTCCATGAGATTCTATAAACATTGGCACATGGTGATATGTTACCATGTAGTATGTGTTTTTGGCACTAAATAAAAATTTGAAGTTAGTCATGGGAAGAGAGGATTCCAGGTTTGACTTCCATGGCATTTGCTGCACCAGCTTCTTGGGACTTTTTTTAACGTCCTGATTTAAAATACTTCGTGTGGACTTTTTGATCTTGGGAAGCAACAGACTAAGATGGAATAATAGAATCATAGAATAATTTAGATTGGAAAGAACCTTTGCGTCATCATCAAGTCCACCTGTTAATCCAGCACTGCCAGGTCCACCACT
>NW_009745281.1:0-780 GCF_000703405.1 Apaloderma vittatum | reverse complement strand
CTCCCACTAGCAAAAAACCTTTCCAGACCCAAACCCATGACGGTTGCAGAGAGTAAATCTATTTGACACTTTTCAATAAATCAGCTGAGGAATGACTAAATCAAACTATTATATTCATACTTCTTGGAAAGGATTAAGTTTCTGTGTTAAAAAAAAAAAGTGGGAAAAATTTGAACCTCTAGTTGGAAAATAAACCACAGAATCAAAAATCAGATAGCTGAAAAAAGATATCAGGCTGCCATTTAGTCCTTTCCTCATATAAAGCGAGATCAGTTTTAGAGATGTCACTCCTGAGAGGTGTTTGTCTAATCTTTTCTCAACGTTCTTCACTTTGGAGATGCCACAACTTTAGTCAGTCAATCCAAATCCATTACTATCACTTAAAACTTGTGACCCACAATCACTATAGAGCATTTTTATGGGATCATTCTGGGATTATGTGACTGTCAATTCTTGCAGAACACCATTCTAAAGCTGCTGGGGAAGAAGGAGAATATTGGAGCTGTACTCCTCAGAAGAATTTTCTGTGAAAGTCAGGACGAGAACTCTTGTCAGGATGTAAATTTTTCTCAGTGTACCTTGTAAGTACATCAGTGGAGGTCTGAGTGGCTAAATGGAAGCAGAATTTAGCCCATTTTATTACAATGGCTAGAAGATCAGGACTGCAGTCAGGCTGGAACGTGCACAAAGAAACTTCCAGCCACATGTAAAAGCTACAAGAGCTATAGAGATTCAAAGATAAGACTGAAATCAAATAGCATCTTTTTAAGGACTCAGGAT
>NW_009745280.1:0-784 GCF_000703405.1 Apaloderma vittatum | reverse complement strand
GGAATGTTAAACCTTCCAATTCTGCTTCACATAAAGGATTATGGGCTGCTCTGTGGAACTGCTGCAAACAGTCTCTGTTCAATTTCTCCTGATGCAAAGCTCTAGCTGACGTACAGATCAGCATGGATATTGCAGATCTTGCACTGACCACAACCTCAGAAATCGGAGCTTCTTAATAGGACTGTTGATAGAACATCAGGTTACTGGAATTTTGTCAGTGCTCTGAGTATCTTTGGGAATTCCCTGTCCTGGAAGACCAACTGACTAAGTTAATAAAAAATCCCAGTTATTTGCAAGTGTCCAAACCAGTCCCTACAGCCCTTTAGGAATTCTTAAGCACGGTAAGAAAACAATTCCACAACCAACACCAGGCCACCTCCCAATTAAGCCTACAAGTTACAGTTAATTGCTTATATGTGCCTTTGGAGGGGCACGCAAAGTTTTTCTAGTGGAAAAAATTATGCCTCAAAAACCACATGAATGAAGAAAAACTCTGAACTCCAAGCACAGTATGTACAAAGGCTCCTGGATTGTCAGCATGGAGTTTGTTCTGCTGACGACGTGAAAGAAATACAATAAAACCTGTTGTGCTCCTTGTGTTTCTTTTACAGTACAGCTCAGAATCCTGCTGACCAGTCCTCAGCAGAAGACCTGTGACACTTCCAGAACTCTTCTGCACTGCAAGGACAGGTTAAAGGACAGCTTTTCTTGAACCCTTATTTTATGTAGTGAGGATAAAAGCTTTGGAGCAGCAGGCAAGAAATGAGAAATCTAGGTCACACCT
>NW_009745279.1:0-783 GCF_000703405.1 Apaloderma vittatum | reverse complement strand
GAAGGTGGGACACGGGGCAAAATGTCACCTGTGGAGGACTGGAGCATGTGGGAGGAAGGAATAGGCAGTTTGTCCTCTCCTACATGCCCTGTGGCAGGAGCAATCAAAACATCCCCTAAGAGGTCACCACAGCAACTCTATGCCAACTCCTTGTAGGGCCTGGCTTACTCTCATCCTTGATGTTGGTGGTCTTGCAGTTCAGGGCAGACGGGCAAATAGACACAGTGGCTGCATTTTGGAGAATTTCTCTCTTTCCTTCTGCTGTGCAAGGAAGAGAAAGGGTCTTCATGGATGCCCTCAATGCAGCCATGGGCAACAAGCAGTGACTGTGTGGTTATAAAACACAGCTGGGTCATTCAGAAAGCAGCCAGGGTGAAACAAAGACATTATTGGAGGGCAGGAGTGATGGGTTACACTCCCTTGGACATCTGTAAAACTCTAGAAATATCATGGAGCCAAGGAAGGCATCACACAGGTTCACAGAGAGATACAAGCCTGCTGTTAAGTGGAAAATTATGTGGGTGAATTTGGGAAGGCTTTGTCGCATGTATGGCACAAACACACACCCCAAGAGGTGACCATTTTTGCTGGACACCTATCCAAACACTCCTAAAAGATGATAGTTGAAAACATTCCTTCAGACACACCTTTACCCTTTACAACATCCTATTTCCCCTGGATGGCTTAGCTGGGCATCCCAGGAGGGAAGGAACACGAAGAAACATCGAGATACAATGCAGCAAAAACTTTATTTTAGAAATTAAAGAATGAAAAAAAGCAGTG
>NW_009745278.1:0-780 GCF_000703405.1 Apaloderma vittatum | reverse complement strand
TTTTTTTTTTTTAGCTGTAATCTGAAACAAAGAAGTTATTTGACCAATGAAAAATCTTCCTCCTAGAAACTCCTTTTCATGAGACCACCAGATCTCTGACAGCTTGTCTCCTTAGTGACTGCAGGTAAAGTAGCAGCCAGTTTTGTCTTCTTTTCCACACTGACACCCTCGGGAGTGTCCCCCACAGCGGTGCAACTTCCATTTTTGCTATTCCTGCAGTTCTGCACTGTGTTGCCTTTGTGCAGCCCGTCAAGAAGTTGGAAGGCTGCTCTTCCCTGTTCTGGCAAAAATCTCCAGTAACATTTTCACAGCAGTTAGGTTAGTTGCCAAACTCCACACTTTCAGGTCCTCATCACTCATGGCACACAAAGAAGAGAAAAGATAGTTTGGAGCATGACCTTCTCTTAGAGGAAAAGGCACCTCAGGAGGGAAGGGTGGTACTGTGGCTCTGTTGTCTTGCAGTGGTGCAGAAAGAGCAGAGGCAGATCTCAGTTTGTCTGCAGCTGACAGTTTTGGATTTGATGTTTCCCTGTGAAAATCTGTTGCAGGTTGGGGGCTCTCGTGACAGGCTTGCTGGTTAGCAGTTAACTTGTTCAGGCTCCCCCTCTGTTTTGTTGTATCCCTGTAAATTGGGTTTAAGAACCAGCTTTGTGAAAATTTCTTTTCCTGCCGTCCCTGCTTGTTCCGTTTAGTTCAGGAGAATGAGCTTGCACTCATGCCTCGGCAGGCACAGTTTTAGTGCCCTTTTTGCTCTATCCCTTACCCTTTGAGCAGTTCTGG
>NW_009745277.1:0-783 GCF_000703405.1 Apaloderma vittatum | reverse complement strand
GCCCATGACTTTCATTTATCACACATGATCCAGTAAGCGCATCAAAGAAAAATGAGGAGGTTGTTTTTCTTCTTCAAAGAGATGACTCAAAAGCCAGGGACTCAGTGTGGATGAGATTTGTTTATGTAGTACCACAAACATAATTTTGAAGGAGACTTTATACCAATAGGTATTTTTGAGAAAATAAATGCCTTTTGACAATTAACAGCCTTACAATGATATGAGGGGGGAAAAAAAGGGACAGTTGCTGCAGGAGATGTAGATTGCCTTCTCTTTTTCTTCCATCTGCTTGCTCTCAAGGGATGCTCATGAGCAGCTGAGGTGTTCCCTTCCCTCTCCACTTCTCCCCCCACCCCTTACTTGCCCTCCACTGCAGACTGCTGGCAGTGCAGGTGGAAGGGCAGGGGCTTGTTTGATCCACATTCTTATGTATGAGGTTAAATTCTACTGGTAGTATACATACGGTATAATTATTGGGGGGGCAGTGAGGTGGTAATAATGTTGATTTCTGTTAGGGAAATGTACACAACCTGAAATATCTGGTTTGGTACAAAATGAAGGGAATTATCTTGTTACCTTGATCTGTCTGTGAAAGAGGGACATGTAGTGTTAACTGTGCATATATAGCTATTCATAACAATGGAGATATAGTGTTTATAAGAGACATTGGAAGACTTCACAAGTATTTATTTTAGGTGATTGGTTGGGTGGTTTTTTTGTTTGTGTTTTGGAGAGACTGATTTTTATTCGTGGAACAGATTTCTTATGACTGTAAAAAAAAAA
>NW_009745276.1:0-783 GCF_000703405.1 Apaloderma vittatum | reverse complement strand
GATATAGATATAGATGATATAGAGATATAGATATAGATGATAGAGATAGGTGATAGAGGTATAGTTATAGATATAGATGATAGAGATATATAGGTGATAGAGATATCTCCCTCACCTCTCCGACAGGTTCTCTGCTGCTAAGGGCAATTTTCAGTGGTGGAAGAAAAGCTTTTTGGGGGGAGGCGGGAAATGCTTCGCGGGTTTGGAAGGTAGAAATCCACTTCTCAAACTCGCTCTGTGCCGCCGGGTGCGAGAAATGCGATTTCTGCTCCGTGAGCGGCCAGGACCCGAGAGCAGCACCCCAGCCTTGGCCTTGAGGGGTTTTTTTTTCTTTTCCAAAGAACAAAATTCAGCTGATTTTGCCTGAGTTCCTGTTTATGTGTAACAGGCCTTAACCAAAACCAGCATTTTTCGAGTTTAATGCCTTTGATCTCCTTACTCAGCATCTCCTACACTAACTGGTGAGCTGACGAGGACGAGATCGCGCTCGAGCGAGTCCTTTTTCTCCCCGTGCATAATCCAGCCCGTAACAACACACACCAGGTTCTTTGGAAACCTTTGGAAAACCCCTCCCAAGCTGCAAAATCCCTCCAGGTGCCTCCCCGCAAAGCTGAGGAGCGTTGAATTACTGCTATGCTCGGGTTTAATATGTTAGTCCAGCCCTAGCGAAGGGTTTTTCCATCCTCCTCGAGGCTGAGCTATCCCCAAAAATCCACCCTCAGCATCCTTGGGTGCTTCAGATGCACTTTTTGGCTCGTGTTAGAGGAAGAAGCAACTAAGATT
>NW_009745275.1:0-782 GCF_000703405.1 Apaloderma vittatum | reverse complement strand
AAAAAAATATTCTAACATTATGTGTTATGGGCTAAGTTACTACATTTTGTCCCTTACTGTTGCTTATGCTTTAGTGTGTACAATGTAAATCTTGACTTTCATGTTACCTGGTTATATTTCTGGATTATTGAATTGTTAAGGGGTGCTTATCATCAGTTACCCCTATTTTCATCAGGCAAAGAGCCTTTACAAGACCAGTTCTTTTTGTAACTCCTGTTCATAACAAGTAGCAAATGATATTTTGGGAAACATGGGCAAATTATTTAGTGTGTTTTGGCCAAGATCTTTTTGACTAGACAGCTTGTTTACGGTGGAAGCAGCATGCTGGTGGTACTTAACATTTGTGTACCGTGTTGGAAAGAAATACTGTCACCGAAAATGAAGTTGTGGGTTTATCACTTTACAGATTGCACTCAGTGAAGGTGATCTAACTGTTGTCATGAAGATTTTACTTGAAAACCTTGGAGGGGCTTCTCAGCCGAATACTGTCAAAGAGACTGCTGAAGACACACAGACACTGAAAAAAGGGAGAGTTCCAAATGAATCTGACTCCTGTGAGGGTATGTTCAATTCAAAAGCTGAACATGTTTAGATTGAGTATGTTTAGGCTATTTGCAAATTCCAATATCATATTTATCTGAAGCACTTCAATGTGTGTAAATAAATGCTTTTTCTTAATTGTTACATATGAATTGTGTAGATGAAGAGTTCCAGGTAAGAACATATGCACAGACGTGCCATGTGAGCTGTCGATGGCCAAAAGTCTTCATAGTGTCTTTTTT
>NW_009745274.1:0-775 GCF_000703405.1 Apaloderma vittatum | reverse complement strand
CTGTCGTTTTTGCGACCTTTCCCTTGAAAATCGCAACACTCTGACAGCCAGTTTGGCTTTTCCAAGCAGAAGGAGTGAGTCCAGCTTTGGCTTAAGGACATGCAGTGTCCCAGGCCAAAAAAAGGTCTTTCAGTAAGGGTTAGCTTGATGGGAGTAGTCAAATTCCTGATGTTATATGCAAGTTCAAACTTTTTACAGAGTAAGTACAAGAGGCAAGAGCACTTCTGCAAAGCACCCTAGCACACACCTTCTGAAGCTGTACGAATCCAAATGTCTGGTATTTATCATTCATCACTGAAAAATCAATAGTCTAATAAACATTTTTTCAATACTGATAAGAAACATAAAAAGAGTGAGAACATACCATCAATTTAAAGATTATAAACTGCTGAAGATTATTCTGAAAGATTAGCAGATTATTTCCTTGTCCTTCAGTGACAGTGTCTAAAAATGTACCAATACATCGCCACTATTATTCATATTTTTCCTCTCTATCTGGTCCCTACAGAATTGATTTTTTGTATTATTTTTTTTGCACAGCAATTACACAGAAAACACCACTGTAAAGTTAAAAGTCCAGCAACAGGGCACAGGAAGAACGTGCAGCACAGTTATTGTTTCAGTTTTGGAACCTCCATTCCCTTAATATTAGAACACATTTGTGTGTCAGCTAGACGTAGCAACAAATTTTTTTTAACCAGTAGGAATAAAAATTTAGAAGAGCTATCATATAATTGAAGCAACTTATGCTAAAGCAACTGTGAATACTAATACT
>NW_009745273.1:0-776 GCF_000703405.1 Apaloderma vittatum | reverse complement strand
CTCTGTGTGACTGTCTTTAAGTCACTTAACTCTGCGTGCATCAATTTATTAGATTTCTATTGTTTTAATGACTGATCACACACATAAAATGCCTCTGGAGATGCTCGTGGGACACCAGCAAGAACTGTTTCTCGTGCCAAAGAAGGCACAGGGGCTTGAGCTCTGTGGCTGCCTCCATGGGATGAACACAGGCCGAGCAGTGATTTTTGTTACTGTGAGGTCCCCCCAGTCTCTCTGTAGAGGGACGCTGAGGAGCATCCCGCACTTGATTCTTCTACTGTGCAAGGAAATCCATGTTTCCTCTGCTTGGGAGATCCCACTTGGCTTTTACACTTGCCCAAACCACCTGTGCTTGGTTCTAACGCCCCCTGATTGCTAGAGCTGCGGAGGCCAGGCTTTCCCGGCACGCCTTCTGCTGCCAGGGGGACAGAATTGGAGCGTGGGCACCGGAAACTCGGCAGAGCGGCAAGAGGGCTTCAGCAGCTTGTGCCTGCTCGTCTCCGGGTGGGCGTCGGGCACGTTCCTGGGGCCCAGGTGCGAAGCTGTGGCTGCGCTGGCTCTGTTACACACAGGGGGTTAGTGGCAACGCCCCGCTCTTTCTGCTTTGGTGACAGGAGGGGAAATGCACCGGGTTATTTCTTTGTCTTCTTGCTTTTTGTAGTGAGGTGTGAGTGCTGTGTGTACAAGTGGGAGACTTAGAGGATATCCTTCTTCTCTCTAGGAAGGAAGATTTTTCAGGTTTTATTTGTTCCTATCACTTGTTCTGTGTTGCTTTT
>NW_009745272.1:0-766 GCF_000703405.1 Apaloderma vittatum | reverse complement strand
CCTCAGATGTATCTAGTCCTGCCATAACTACATTTATATCTCTGACTTACCCGGTGTCCTCTAGCAACAAATCCAGAATTGAATTAAGAGTTGCACAAAACTCTCCACTTCCTTTCATTTGATTTAAATGTGTTGCTTTAATGACATTGTCTCAGTTCTGATAATACTGTCACCATCATCACATCATCGATTGTTTTTTAACTTCTGTGTTACTCCCACCCCATCCCAGACATTTTTAATTTTCCCTGTGATGAAGAGTCTCATCAATTAACTGCTGTCTCTTCACCGAGGGCTTCTGAACAACAGAGCAGTTGTGGGACAACATTCCGAGTCCAAGGAGTAAATTGTCATTGTTGTAAGATGAAACTTTATTGCTGTATTAACTGCAGTCTCCCTTTAAATAAAGAAGATATAGTTGAATTCAGACTTTCCAGGAAGGTAGCTGACTGTGTTTTGGAAAAGGAAGTCTAGTTTAAAAATCAAGCAGAACCCATCATGAACATGGGGACAGAGAAAGAGGAACAGCTTCATAATTTTGCATCCTTGACTTCGGTAGCAGAATTGACAGTAACTGGCCTTCAAAAGAGGAGAAGGTAACTTTTTGAGAAAACCTTTCTTAGGCTGAAGCAGGTGAAGTGTTGCTGTATTTGGGACAATCCTCCAGAAAGAAGAGAGTCAAGAGTGTACTTTTAAGAAGAGAAGTAACCTCCTCTGCTGCTTCTCTCATAACTGTGATGTGACCTCTCTTCATGATTAGAATTGGCTC
>NW_009745271.1:0-776 GCF_000703405.1 Apaloderma vittatum | reverse complement strand
GCTCCTGGGGCTGGGGTTGAAGCCTGGTGCAGTTTCTTTGCCTCTGCTTTTTCAGTGATGAATGTTCTCTTCCCTCATGCAGTGGAAGATCACAGCGCTGCGACGGCTGCAGACACCACTCACGCCCACAAACAGCACCGACCATCCCCTGTGTTTGCCGGGCCCTGCTTTAAATGCAGGAGGGTAGTTCAGGCTGTTCTGAGCAAAACCTCTGCCATCTACCTCCTGCCCTGCTTTTAAAAGGCCCCTCCGCAGGCTGGAGCTGCCCCTGGCCGGGGAGTGGAACCTGGGGGTGAGGAACCCCCAGTCTGCAAGAACTCGTGGTTGCGAAGGGCTGAAGCAGCCCTCTCAGCAGCACCCCTCCTAGCGAGCAGCAACTCCGTATTAGAATGAAACAGGGATTAGTCCACCCAAACACACTGGAGGTTTGAGAACAGCCTTATCGCTTTTGAAGGTTTCCTGTATTTCAACACCGTACGTACTTGGTCTCCTCCCCAGCTGATGTTCTTTCACCTTTAAAATTTGTCACCGGTGCCTCACGCCCTCCACAAAGCAGGAAAATCGTGGAGCCTGCTCTGCTCAGGCTGTGCTCCCAGCCAACAGCCGAGGGCAGATCGGTCACCCGGCCCTTGCAGCCTGACCCGACTGCTGTGTTCTGGCGAGGATGGGAGCGCGATGGCCTCTCGCTTCCCCGCGCCCCAGCCAGGTGCTGGGTATTTTGCGCCACCAGACAAGGGGCGAAAGCGAGTGCCCCAAACCACTCTAGCTGTGAGTTA
>NW_009745270.1:0-781 GCF_000703405.1 Apaloderma vittatum | reverse complement strand
TCAGCAGCTGCCACAGGGTTGCTGTGGGAGGGTCGTGGAGTCATTGAGGGTGGGAACGGTCTCTAAGTCCAGTTGTCACCCCCAGATTCTTTTCCACCGGGCAGCTTCCCAGGCGCTCTCCCCTACTCCTGCAGCGCTGCCGGGGGTTGATGGGAGCCAGGGGCAGGACCCGGCATTTGGCCTTGTGGAACCCCAGCCCCTCGATGCAGCCGGCCCAGAGAACCAGGAGGTTCTGCGGGGTTCTCCTGGTGCCGCCAGTGTTACTGTTATCGAAGGGAAAGTTCGCAAAAATGACAAAACTTATCTACACGCAAATCACGTGGCACTTCTTTATTGCATTGCTGCGGAAGCATGGGAATCACCTAATGCTTCAGATATATTACAGAAATTCAGCCCATTTATACACTTTTTGTGCAAAGTCATGCTCTTTAACATATTTTAACATAAATGTGCATATTATGTCCAGTATTAATTTTGAGCTTTACAATGATTGGTTCAACCCTTACGAACATTCTCATGCCTTACATCCATACAATCACTGGTCATTAAGGTAAAACAACATTTCTTGTCTCTGTGGTGTTTCTGTGGTGTTCATATGGAATCAGTCAAGAACAGGGAGGCTTGGAGACAGGCAGAAACACTCCCTGCCTGTTTCGTCACCCATACCAGCTCCAGCTTTAGCCATCTTCATAAGGCCTGCATCTGCCATTTCTTAGTATAAGTGAGGTTTTGTGTATTCCTTATCCTAATGGCAAATCACAGCTTAAGTCAGTCCAGCAGT
>NW_009745269.1:0-781 GCF_000703405.1 Apaloderma vittatum | reverse complement strand
GATGAAGCACCTTGCTGGGCACTTTGGGAGGTTTGGATGCCTCTGGGCATGAGGAGAGGTTTGAGGATTTAACTAAATACTTACAATAGCAGAAGATAGTGTTTAGGCACTTGATCCCTTTATGGCTCTGGGTTTTAATTTCTTTTCAGACTCTCAATTTCCAGTGCCTTTCATAATACATCAGCCTTTTCCACTTAAAATGCTGAAATTACCCCTGAAACCCTGGACTGAACAGTTTGAGAAGAATTGGCTGGGGCTTTCCAGCTCTGCACGGAAGTTTGGGAGAACACCTGGAAATATGGATAATCCTGTCAAATTAAAAAAATCCTGCTAAAATGCATTAGGTCTGCAATAATATTTTGTTGTTACCTTTAAATTTTAGTGCCTTACCGAGGTGAGTTCTGAAAGGTGAAGTATATATATGTCATTAATGTTAAAAAGGCAAGCAGTCAAGTTTCTCTAGTCATCAGAGCTAGACTGCTTTTAAGGAAGGTGTAGGCAACAAGGCATGCTTTTGGGGCATACAGTCTGGATTAAATCGCAAGGCTGCCCAGTGCTCTTCCAGTGATACAGAAGTCACGATGAGTATGTTGTACAGGGATTTTTTTCAGCCTTTTTTGACTTACAGATCCACATCTTCTGTATTGCTTGTATGGATCCCTATGGTAGTGAGTAGCAACCTCCTGGAAACATGCCTTACAGGTAGCCTGAGTTTCCCCTGGACCTAAGGGCCACAGCGTGAAATGCAGAGTATGTTGCAGAAAGGTGAAAGTGAAATTAC
>NW_009745268.1:0-781 GCF_000703405.1 Apaloderma vittatum | reverse complement strand
GTAATGGCCTTTTTTCATTCCTTGGTCATGTCTTCTCTAAATGGAACAACAGCTATTCCTTTCGTTTACCGGCACAGAGTACATACTCTGACCAATGTTCGCTGTTTTTCCCTTGACTCTCTCAAACTGATCAACATCTTTCTAGCAGCGTGGCTTCCCATTACAGAGATAATTCTGAGCTGAAGCCCCACCGGTGCAGCGGGGAGTAAAAATACCATTTCCTTTGTCTCACAGACAGTTTCTGGTCAACATGTTGAGGATCTATAATTACTTTTTTCATCAAGGATGCTGATTTTGACTTAGGTTCAGTTTCTGACCTACGATACCCCCTTTTTTACTGACCCTTATGGGTCAGTCCTTTCTGAGAAGACTTCAGTCTGAATTATTTAACCATAGGATATATTCCACGTTGTCTATTGGTACATCTTGATACAGGAATGTGATGCAAGACTTAACAGCTCTGCATGTGAGAGCTGAAGTTTACTATCCATTAAGTATTTCAGTTCCAGGAACTGTTTTGCTTACAGTGGTGCATCGACTGCTTCTACGGATGCTGGTTTTGTGCTCAGGCACACTCTCTTCCATCACTTGATTTGAAATTACTTGACTCACTGACTCGTGTGTGCGTTCCCTGGAACTTGCTGAGTAGCTGGTAGCGCACCAACCTGCCTGCGGCTTTTTGTAACGCATCTTGTCGTTTTTGGTTGGCTTCATCTCATCAGTGTCAGTCATGCAATATGCCAGTAAACAGATATGAAGAAGTTCAACCCCTTTTTTTTTT
>NW_009745267.1:0-780 GCF_000703405.1 Apaloderma vittatum | reverse complement strand
CAGATTGGCTGAGTGACTGTCACCAACGTCTACAAGTTGATGCTCAAGATCGGGAAGTTTCATGTTTTCGAGGAAAACAAGATCTGTCTGCACACGCGGATGGTTCAGAGCGATGGTTTCAGAGCCTCCAAGTCAGCAGCTTTCTGTGGCCAGAGCCTGGCTGTGCTCCAGCCGAGCCAGCCCAGCTTCAACCCAGCCAGAGGCCGACGACGACTCTTTCACCAGCAAAACCCACACAGAACAATTCTCCTTCTGGAAACAATAACCTGATTCCGACTAAAACCCACGGAGAAATTGCTTATGATGGAAAAAAGCCTCTGAAACATTTGTAAAGCTCCACGAGGTTTATTTTCTTACGTAGCAATACAGCCAAGTAGTAGCTGAAATTTCTTCACAGCTTTTACCATCACGTTTTTACTGACTAGGAAAAGACAGAAAGCTCCAGCTCTCCAGTGAAATCTACACCGATGCACTCCAGAGGAGAAATGCCTTTTAAAATAATTGTTCTGGGCAAAGGATATATAAGATCTTTCCACATGATTTCTAGCAGTTCTACTGTAAAACTGATGCTTCAGCTGAGGAGCAGGGAGACTTAGAAGGCAAGACTTTCAAGTCTGAAGCTCACCGTATTCAACAAGTAACACTCTGAAGTATTATTTAGATAAAAAATTTATTGACAAGTTACTGAATAACTCTCAAAAACAGCCTGATAATATTTCACACGTACAAAAATAGCTGCCCCAATGAAATACAGCGTCAGTGGGTAAGGGAAGTGCAACT
>NW_009745266.1:0-776 GCF_000703405.1 Apaloderma vittatum | reverse complement strand
CCCCCTACTTTACAGGATCAATTTCTGTTCTCTGAAGGGCTGATCCTTACTCAAGGACAGACATGATACTCAAGTAAAAGACATGAAATTTATCTTTTTTGCCATACACAGAATAAGAGGAGGAGCTTATCTGAGACTGGCCAAAAGGCTGTCTGTTAAAACACAATCACCTTAAACACCCTCTTAATGCCATGATCAGAGGTGTAACTGCTAGAACACTAAAGAAAAATGAAGGCAGTTCTAATGAAGGGGAAAAGTCTTAAAGGTACTTTCCTCACAAATATCTCATTTGGAAAAGAGGAATTTTGTGAGGAAAATGGATGAAGAAAAGTTACTATCTTATTACTGCTCCAAAAAAAGCATAGACTTACCTTTCCAGTTTATTTGCTAGGCTTTGTCTCATTTTTACTTCTTCCAGATACAGCATTTTGTACCTTTCTGCTTCTGCCTGCATGTATTCTTTTTGACAAATACTCTCTTGCCGGGTATTTCTTATCCTGTCCAATTCACATTCCAGATCTCTAATTCTGTCTTTCAGCTGGTTTCCCAGTGAAGCATGATGACTGGCTCTGATTTCTTCTATTTTGTCCTGGGAGGCTGCCTGCACCTGAAGCAGATATTGCACTTTCAACCACCACAAAGAAATAAAAAGCTCTCACAGTCAGTCAGTTGCATGTACCCAATCTGAAGGGCCCAACTTAACTCGGCCTCCTCACTACCACCAGCGAGGCAGAACTCTTGAGCCACCACATTAAATAATTCTTTTCGCTCAGCAG
>NW_009745265.1:0-774 GCF_000703405.1 Apaloderma vittatum | reverse complement strand
AGAGGAGAGGAGAGGAGAGGAGAGGGAAAAAAGAAAAGAGCAAAGCAAAGAAAACCAAAGGCATTGGGTGTGCCCTGCTACTCATGCTGTTCCACTTTTCCAACACTGAGTTCTGGCACATGGGAACAAATCCTCAGTTTATGTTAACCTGTGAAAATTCAACTATTTTTTTTGAAAATTAAGCAGAAAAGCATGCTAATTTAAAGAATATTTGGATCTGACCAGTATTTATAGAAGCCACTTTAAACAGAACTGTTAATTCTTAGCATTTAAATACTTTCTGTTGGTGTTTGAAAATCGGAGGTGGCCACATTGTTCTGGGTTACTGGAAACAAAAGGGTAACTACAGAAATATCTCTTGTACCACTGTGAGACTCACAAAACCACCCATGGTGTTTGTTATTTTTGTCCAAGGTAAGTTTAGATAGGGTTATTTCCTGTTCATATACCTGGATGTGTCACTGAATGAAAACCCCCAGGCTTCTTGAATTGGTATCTCAGCTCAAAACCCATCAGTGGAACCTTTTGCTCTAAACTAAATCCTTTTGGTAAAGGCTCATCCTTTTTTATAAATAGTGGCCAAACACCACAGGAGAAGGCCAATCTTTAGAAATGTTTCCTGGATTCAGATGACAACATATTGGTACGTTCTAACCCAAATTGGAACCTGCTATGAAGCTACAGCCAAATTTTCTGTCCTGGACTCATTCTGCTGTCGTCACAGTCAGTGAAAAACTGAGCTTCTGAAGCAAAAATTTGAGATGACAGACAAAT
>NW_009745264.1:0-780 GCF_000703405.1 Apaloderma vittatum | reverse complement strand
TTTTCATATTTTACAAATCCAGACATCACTCTGGAGATAAATATAAATATCATTACAACAGCTACAGGAATCTGTCTGATACACTGTTGCTGAAAATCAGAATTTACTGAGGAACAGCTAAAAAGGGGATATATTGTTAATACATTTTAATTACTGTGTGGTTGAGAGCACTGCAGCTGTAGCTAACTAATTAACCAAAAAACACCTGAAACACCTCTCAATACGTTCAGGGGAGAACTTTTCCCTTGCATGTATTTCCACGGGTTCCAAAAAGTTCTCAGAATTGCCTGCACACGCAGAAGAGCAGAATTTGAAGGACTCGATCACTGCAGTTCTGGTGCCTGCCTAATGTCAGCCATGGCCCTGCCTGTGTTAACCCGTAGCCACTTTCTTCCTCATTCCCAAGACGTACCAAGGTATTTCCAGATCTGTGTAGCTGTCCACTGGTCGTAATCCCACACCGAGTAAGAATTGGTTTGTGCAAAGGGGCTGAAAATACTGGTCTCTTGGTATTGCTGCCTTCATCTACTCTATCACAAGAGAGCCACATCCCTGCTCTAGAACTCTGAAGCTGCCATCTACTTGTTGGGTCAAAGGATCTGATTTCTACATGAAATTGTGGAGAATGTGCCTGTTTCGTGGTTATAGCAATTGACCAAACTCAATATCCTCTGTCTAGTTACAAAATTTTTCAAGGGTTTGTCCTACAAACCCCATCTTCTCCTAAAGCATAAATCTCTGCTTTGTAACACAGAATCACAGAATAGTTTGGGTTGGAAG
>NW_009745263.1:0-774 GCF_000703405.1 Apaloderma vittatum | reverse complement strand
GGCTTGACCCATTAAGATGAATTTCCCATACCAAGTATCTACACTTCTTGTTTAACCCAGAAGTAGGTGTTTCTGTCTGCCTCATTTGAGGTCTTGACACCTCCTTTGGGAAATATGGTGTAGCCCCGACTCTAAGTGAAGCCTAGGGAATTACTCACTGGACATGTTACAGGCCATAAAAACACTGAATACACTTTTAAGTCAATTAGGTTTTGGGTATTTCCAGCAAGACATCCAGAAGTAGCTAATTCTTGAGGATTTTAGCATTTTTCTTTTATTCCAGCTACTATAGAAATAAAAACAAGCTTAAAAAAACCCTTCAAACCAAGCAAAACAGCCGATTATCAAAGTGTAGTAAAGGTAAACTTGCTGGGGTCTTTTTTGTCAATTTTATTTATTTTTTTTTTTAAATGACAGGCAGTAAATAAGGCTTAGGGTATCATATCAAGAGAGGATTCCTGTTTCACGAGCACTGTCTGCCCCATGTGCTGAGCAGTGAGGTCCCACAGGGACAAAATAATAGTAGTTAACTGGTGGTGGGCTGAATTTCTTCACTCAAGCCACTTAAAATTCAAAAATGTGTTAACTCAAGCAACTCCAAGCTTCTGGAGTCCTGATTATGCAACTATAGAACATATTTTTTTTTTCCTCTTTCAGTAAATAACAACTAAATGTTTGCACTGTGGTAGTACTGAGGAGGCACAAGCTACGTTCCAAACGCAAGGCAAGGTGTAGTTCCTGCCCTGACTTGTATGTGTTCTTCTGATGAAATCT
>NW_009745262.1:0-777 GCF_000703405.1 Apaloderma vittatum | reverse complement strand
AAACAGAACTGGGTTTTCAGCTAAACCCAGGGCAATATCCATTTCTATAGGAACATGAATATGGGGCTATACTCAGGTCCACGTTAGATTGGAGCAACTCTGTTTCCATATTTATATGGAGAGTTAATCTTCTTTTCTCTGTTTTTTTTTTTCAGCTGCAGTTGTGGTTTACTGTGAGAATATAGACTGGTTAGGATGGACTGGGGGTGTCTGTTAGGACTTCCTGAAACAGTTGCGAAAACTCATAAAATTCAGCTACAATTCAAGTGTGAGTAGAATGTGATGGGTCTAAGCCCCTTGGATGCTTTTCATTTTTATTGTTGTAGAAATGAAACATTCTTTGAATGTTCTCCTTGAAGTAATGTATGTATTCCTCACATGTATTTGTGAGATATTCCAAATTTCCAACATGAGCAGACCTGAATAGAACAAAATTTAAATAAGCAGGGCTTTCAGCTTTCATTAAAAAAAAATAAAAAAATAAAAAGGGCTTAGGAATCAAATTATTAAAACAAACATTTGAAAGAAAAATTGTTTTACACCTACAACTCATATAGATGATGCATAGGAAAATAGTTTTATATAAATAAGAAACATAGAATTTCTAGTTATGAGAAGATTTCTTTAGCTTGGAAAAACTGATTCATAAAATGAGGTTTTAATTGTGATGTCCACAATGCCATTATGAATTGATCATCTAGATTCTTTTATGGTCAATGCAGAGAATTAGATGTATTTTGAATGTAATTCATCTGTCTCGTGTGTTGTGGTTTGACC
>NW_009745261.1:0-766 GCF_000703405.1 Apaloderma vittatum | reverse complement strand
GTTAGTGTCAGGGCTTGGATGCCTTGGTTTCGATTTCCCTCTGTTATACTGTGGTGGGCTCATGTGACGGTGACACCGGATGCTAGGAGGATAGCGGTGTTTAGTAGAGGTACTTCTAGGGGGTTTAGGGGGTGAATTCCTGTAGGGGGTCATTGTCCACCTAGCTCGGGTGTGGGGACTAAGCTTGAATGGAAAAATGCTCAGAAGAAGCCTAGGAAGAAAAATGCTTCGGATGTGATGAATAGGATTATTCCGTATCGTAGTCCTTTTTGGACTATCGGGGTGTGATGGCCTTGGAATGTTCCTTCTCGAACAATGTCCCGTCATCATTGCAATATTACTAGCGCTATTGATAGGAGACCTAGCAAGAGGAGTTGGGTAGAGTTGTAATGGAATCATATAATTAGGCCTGAGGTGGTGAGCAGGGCGGCGGCGGCTCCGAAAATTGGTCACGGGCTGGGATTAACTATGTGATAAGAGTGTGCTTGGTGGGCCATTAGATGTTTTCTTGTAAGTAAAGGCTAAGTAGGAGAACAAATACGTAAGCCTGAATTATAGCTACTGCAACTTCTAATAAGGTCAGTAGGAGAAGAATGGAGGTTGTTAGGATGGAAACTGTGGGTATGATTGGCAGTAAGGCTACGGAGGCTGTGGAGATGAGTTGGATGAGTAGGTGGCCTGCGGTAAGGTTGGCTGTTAGTCGAACTCCTAAAGCAAGTGGGCGAATAAGCAAGCTAGTGGTTTCAATTATGATTAGGGCCGGGAT
>NW_009745260.1:0-778 GCF_000703405.1 Apaloderma vittatum | reverse complement strand
TCTATCCCCTTGTCCAAATCATTGATGAAAACATTAAACTATCTCTAAACGTAAATATCTCTAAATGTAAATATTTGGAGCTGCCAGTAACTGAGATAGGAACAGTTGATGACATTGGTAACATCAGTAGCCTGTATTAGTAAAAAATGAAATGTTGATTCATGAGTACCAGACGCTCGGTACAGTTAGGCAGTGAAGTTATGGTTGGTGTAACCACATATGCAGACTTGGGGAGAAACTAGAGACAGAACTTTTAATGGTAGTGTACTTTATGCCTATTTCAAGAAATTCGAAGAATTTACACAGCTGATATTGTAAAGAGAGACCTTTTGTAGCACACATCTGTCAATAAAGAGCTCAGAGGGGTGTTTTCTGGTCCTGACCGAACCAAGATTAATTGTATATTGTGTGTATATTGAACTCAAGGCATGTATTGACCTCATTTTGTCTCAATTAATGATCACCACAGGTCAGTCATCACTGTTACCTCCGTGAATATTTTCTGAATCTTTCTGCTGTAGCATGTCTAACTTGCAATGTCACCAAATCGTTGCTGTTGCTTGTGGCTGGTGACTAGGTGAAAGAAATAGCATGATCAGATTAGCAGGTTCTCACATTGTGTGGTCAGTAGTAACTGGTAGCGAGTCGTCACTGAAAGGGGCCATGAAGTTGATGTCTTCCTGTTCTGTCAGTTTTGTTTATTAGTTATTTGGAAGATAAAAAGCAGTGTTTCTTACTTGTTCAGTGCACTCAAATGTGTAAAATGACAGCAAAATCA
>NW_009745259.1:0-775 GCF_000703405.1 Apaloderma vittatum | reverse complement strand
CCCAGACCCAGCCAACACCTACTGTGATTTGAGTGGTGTGGTTCCTCTCTCCAACTTACATTAGCTGCCTAACAGCATCTACAGGATCTGGGAAGAGCAATTTAATGTTTAATTTTTTTTTATATTTTCTTCACAGTTGTCAAACGTGTTAGTTTTGAATACTTCAGGAAAATCAGTTGAGGTGACAATGAGGGAAACGCAAAGCAGCATAGGAAGAAAAATGAATAATCAAAACCTCTAACAACCCAGAAGCAAGCAAAAGACAAAAAATACGAAAAATTTATCCCTTCTTCAGCTACATGTTGCAGGATTTGCACGAATATCTTTGTATGCATTATTCTGTCAGTAAAGCAAGTGACTGCAGCGTGTAGAGATCTTAAAACCTAAAGACCTACCCTGATCCAGCAGCACTTACGTGAGCTTCTCAGCATCTCTGAGTGAATCTTCTACATAAACGCTTGAGCAAGATTACAGCTCGGGGAAGAACTGCAGAAACAGGAATGTGTTAGGGCCTAACCCCAGTTTGTGCAACTGGGAAGCATCTGCCACCTTGCAACACCTGAGTGGTTGATCCTGCATTTGTTTGTCAGAGCTTTGGTTCGGTTTCCATGTTTTATTGCAGTGGTTGATGGCACCAAAGGCTACAGCCCACCTCTTGCTCTCATAACTATGATTGTTATTATTATAAAGGCTAGATTTAGGATCTAGAAAGCAGGAGAAGGAGGAGATGGCACAGGATCACATAATGTTACGAGTTGGAAGGGACCTCAAAAGA
>NW_009745258.1:0-779 GCF_000703405.1 Apaloderma vittatum | reverse complement strand
GGATGTTATTTCACATTTTGAATATATAATCTTAAATCCACTGGTAACAAGCCAATAAGATAAAAAGGAAATAAAACCAGAACAAACATTTTGCATCTTCAGAATGCAAGAAATAAAAGCTTCTAGAGAGTTACAATTTTCATATTTTTTTTTAGTTTTGTAAATAATCCATTTGAATATTCCTATACGGCAAAAGATGTGTTCCAGTACAACTAATATAGAATAAACCCCGAAATTAACTAAATAAATGTAAATTAAAATAAAAGAAACTAAACTGAAAAAAAATTATTGGAATTAGGAGTAGATTCCACATGCAAGAACCCTACAGTAAAAACCCTTCATGGTGGAGAAGTCAATGATTTAACTTTTAGATCAAAAAAATCTTCTGACATTGGGAAAGCAACCTGTACACTTCAGAAAGCAAAGGAAGGAAGGATATCTGGGAGACATACTTAGATGCATGCATCTGTGATTACAAACCCTAGAAAATTATCCAGGTTATGTCTAGGGAACCTTTGTAACCAGGATTCCTATTTATATTATGGTCTGAATTAATGCAATGACTGTTTATTACAGCTAATAATTATTCCACTGTTATGCACCATAGTAACTACATCCTGGGATTTGCTCAGGCTGCATTTCACATGGCTATTCAGGGACCTCATTAATAAGCATTTGCAAGAGTCTTATCTTGTATTCTTACTCAATGCCATGAATTCCACTGATTTTATTGCAATCATAGTTTGCAATGAACTTTTCTGCTTAAGTTTTTTTTTTTT
>NW_009745257.1:0-777 GCF_000703405.1 Apaloderma vittatum | reverse complement strand
GGGTGGGTGGGTTTTTTTGCTACCTGGATTGTTGAAAAGTTTCCTTCTTTGGCAGACTCAACACAAACGATCCCTTTATTTCACTTTAGCAGTTCGTGGTCAGTTTTAAGTTTCTGTGCTTGTTGTCTGAGTTTTACTACGTTATGGAGTCTGCTGTAGCCAGCTCTGAAACGTATGTTAAGCAGGAAGATTTCAGGGATTGGCTTAAATAACCCATCTCTTGCCGCATTCATGCAGACAAAAGATACAACTAAGAGACATTAGACCATGACATTCTGTGATGCTCCGGTGACTTGAATGTGTTTCAAGCCTTTCAGAACCTGGGTGAGCTGTGGGCTGTTGGGACTCTGAGCTCAGCGAACATTTCTGTGACCTTGTTTTTAATTCCTGTAGGAAGAGGCTGACCCGTCACTTCAGGTGCTTGAATCCCGCCAGGAAGAGATCCTGAAACGCTTGTATGAGCTGAAGAGTGCTGTCGATGGTCTCTCAAAGATGATACAAACCCCAGATGCTGACTTTGATGTAACTAATATCATTCGAACTGACGAATGTTCTCCTTTGTCAGCAAATGGAGCAGATTTAGATTTGATGCTCGGAAAGGTAAGTTTAGTTGAGCGTTGACATTGATAGATACCTGTTTTGCTCTCAGATTTCTAGCATTGGAAGGGTGGCATTAAAATCTGGGACACTCAGAACTCACATATACAAAGCTGAGATCCTTACAAATAACCTGCAACTACCATTTTATTTTTGGGCATCTAGATTATAGATGCAGAC
>NW_009745256.1:0-773 GCF_000703405.1 Apaloderma vittatum | reverse complement strand
CTTCCAGCCCAACACATTCTATGATTCATTCCGCTAACTAGGCTTTCATAGAATCATAGAATCAATTTTCTGTAGAAATTGTCACAAGACATGTTTTAAAACAATGTATTTTCTAAAAATATTGGTTCTTGGAGAAAGTTTCCCTTCTCTGCAGTGAAATTCTACTACAATTTCAGCTTTGGGAAAATTAACTCAAAGTAATTACAGTTTGAAATAACAAATCTGTGCTATATGCCTTATTCTTATGCACTGCCTAATGTCTTAACTTACTAATATTGCAAAATCCTGAATGAAAGATTCATTTGAGGGAAGTAATTCTGAACTGAGAAAGTGCAGAACTTATCTTTGCCAGAAAAAAAATCTGTGCACATGGGACACATTTAAACAGGGTGGAAGGGAAATACCTGTATGGAGTATGAGAGTCAGAACACAGAAATCTTGCTGGAGAGGAGGAAAGTGAACTGTAAGACACTGGAAGAAAAAGACAAAATCAATACAAGAGCTAAAAAATCTAAAATTCCAAAAGTTTCAGTAGAAAAAAGAACTAAGAGAGAAAAAGGCAAAGGAAAATGGTTTGTGTCATTTGCAAAAATAAGGAACTAAACAAAAGCAACTGCTAAGCACCTGAATCAGCAAACTATCTAGCCATATGCTCAAGTGCATTTTTATTTAATGGAGCACTCCACAGACAATTAAGTAATCACTGGAGTCAGGAGAAATCTTTCTATAGCTGCTATGAGAATTAGTTTAATCTCTCTCTTTTTTTTTTTTTT
>NW_009745255.1:0-776 GCF_000703405.1 Apaloderma vittatum | reverse complement strand
CTAGAGCTTTCAAGGAAATACTTTAATAATGCCCCGTCTCAATTTCACCCTGAGCTACACCTGCACAGTGTAGCTGATCCATAGGACTTGTACGCCCTCACAGCAGTTACATTTTCACGTGGTGTTTTACTGGCTCCACAAGTCTGCCGACCATCCAGATTTTGGTAGCTGATAGAGGCTGTTTGGTGGCCCCTTTCACCAGTGACTCTTTTTCCTTACTTACATTCACCTCACTTTGGACCACATGGCATTTATGACTACATAAAAGTCAGATAATTAGGGCTGCTTGTCCGAAGCCATCCTGGCACGGTCCAGTAACTGCATGTTCTCTGGGACATCTTCTCTTGCTGTATCTATACTGTTGAAGGTTTTACAGTTATTTCAGTTAGATCTTTTCTTTTTATTTCACACTTCCATTGCTTTAATCTTTCCGGGTCGTGTAGCAGTTTAGTTCAGTTTCTGGTATGCATTGTGTCTAGCCATGTCACTCAGTACTTACACCACCAAAACATCTCACCTGGAAAGGTACAGGGTGAGGTGCTTGCTTTGAGTGATTTAGAAAAAATGCAAAACCCCACCAATAACAAGGTAAACCATCCTCTGAGTGGACAGGAGAGAATGATTACGCCTTTTAGGAGATGTTAACTTCAGAGAATGAGAGCTGTTGAGGAGTGTAGTGAGCATTGCCTGTCTGTCTGAACATGCCTGAGGGAGGAGAAATTTGCTAAACCTATAAGGGAATCAGATCAAACCCGCTTTTCCCTTGTGTCAGTGCA
>NW_009745254.1:0-762 GCF_000703405.1 Apaloderma vittatum | reverse complement strand
AAACTCTTCTCTGCTCTGGAACTACAGGGCTACACTCTCCAGCCCTTACTCTTGCCATTAATGCAGTCATGGAGGCAGAAGGGAGAAAGGCATGAGGTAAGGGTAGGGGAACGGGAAACGCCTGCCTGCCCAGTTCTCTTCTCCCCCTGCGTCTCTGTGCTGCTCCGTGTGTTCTCAAGGCCCTGCTTCTGGAGGGACAAGTATCAAACAGTGTTCAATTTCTGATGTCTGTGTGCAGGAAGCTTCCAACTGCAGTCTTCCAGCTCTTCTGCTTTCCCAGAAGCAGAATGCAAGTGACTCTGGGCTTCTGTACCTTTAGCCATCATGGGAGACTGTGACTATTTCCCATCACTAGGAATGCAAGCCAAATAAAGTATTTCTACACTGTATCTTAGGCCAGGAAAACTGCTACTGTAAAAACACCGAGAAACTTTACATCAAATGCATACCACATAAGCAAAACACAAAAACAGAATCCTTTTATTTGGACAGTGTTAGGCTGAGCAAACGTAATAAATAGAGAAAACCCCAGTCAGTCCTTTCTGGCACATTTAAGTTCCTTGCCAGCTTGTGGGATCAGTGTTCCTCAATAGTTGAAGGTTCTGGAGATCTTGCAGACTTGATGAAACTGCACTCACAGGTGCCCATGCTCAACGCTCAGTATCAAATACAATTTAAACAAGCAGAACTGCATTAATACAGCCATCATTTTCCGGATTGTTTGTTACTTGTGCATATTTTCCTAAAGAGAAAAGGGAATTA
>NW_009745253.1:0-769 GCF_000703405.1 Apaloderma vittatum | reverse complement strand
TCCTGTAGGAATCAAGGAGATCAGAACAGCATTTAAAGTAATACAAATATAACTGAAAATTAATTGCTCAGGTATTTATGGTATCCACTGAACTGCAAATAAAGCTGTTGTTTGTAAGTAAAGAGATCTTTTATTTTAACCAGAGGGCTATATACAAGGTCTTCTGTTAAACAACCTGCTAAGAATCGTGAAAGACACCCTGAGAGTCATATGCTACAAAAGGTGATACTGAGAATGAGAAAAAGAGATATTACAGTGTAATGTGTATCTGTAATTGCAGTTCAAGTTTTCAAAATCTCTTGAAAAGTCTGGGAAACACATCCTCACCTCATGGATCCCACACAGGTGAGCTTCAAAGCTCGGTGAAAGCACATGTCAAAAGTAAAATAAGCAGTAAGCATATTTTTCATCAGAACAGGAACCACAGTACTGAGAATAATGCTAACAGATAAAACAGTAACGTAGAAGTGATGTCTAAACGCATTGACTAGAGATTGAAAAATAGGCTCAGAAAACTGGTCAGAGATCTTTAAAGTGCTTTACTTTCCAGTTGTGTCCAGGGTTCATCCTTTTAAGTCAATACGCATGCCCCAAAATCAAGTAAATATTCTTGTAGTCTAAGAACACTGCTCAACCTTAACCAATTTAGTATATCTCCATACTTACATTGCAGAGGAATACACATTGAGCAAAGTAAAGCTAGGACAAAGTCTGTGTCCTCTGTGGTTACTTTATATCTATTCTCCCCCTATACTCTGCTCTTGTGAGA
>NW_009745252.1:0-770 GCF_000703405.1 Apaloderma vittatum | reverse complement strand
AACCGCCCCAGGGACCGTCGGGGCACTGAGATACTGTCTCGGCAGACTAGCGGTCACAGAGAAGGAAGAAAAGCGCCTTTTTCCGCCCGGCAAGGCCGGTGGAAGTGCTGTGGTTGTCACAGAGTCACAAACGGTATTTCAGATGCTTCTCGGGAGAACTGGCCAAGCTTGTGACTTGGAAGTGAGCGGCCTTCAGTGGGGGTTGGCTCTGTAGCAAGCTTTTTCACACTTCTGTGGCAAGGCAATGTCTAAACAACAGCAAGGCTCAGAGGCACATTTCTGCCGGGTTTAAGTGTGCCTTTGCTTAAAGAGGAGGTGTCTGCCATGCACCCGGAGACACTGACTTCAAGGGACGAGAGATGACATTGCCTAATTAAAAATGTGCCTTTATAAAAAACAAATCTGATCTCATGAGGTCGTTTAGAATTGTTCAGGTACCTGCAGTCAATGTTCCTCCTCCTAGTTCTGTGTTATTCCAGGCAGAAATGGGTGACACTGTTAACACCTAGTACGTAACATAAATAATACAAATATCTCTTTTTGTTTGATGTAGATTGTCAGTTTGTCCCTAAAGCCAGGTTTGTTGTGCTTATTGATGTCAGCAGCAACCCCCTTGGGAAGCCAGATTCTCATTTACGAGTTAAAAATAAGAGCTTTCAAACTATGAACGTCTGGATGTTGTTGCTTAAAGCTAGCTGAAGTGACTTTAGTACATGACTTTTATTGTTCACATATAAATCTGGATAAATAACAATCATCTCAATACATAC
>NW_009745251.1:0-772 GCF_000703405.1 Apaloderma vittatum | reverse complement strand
TTAATTTTCTGCCCGTCCAGGCTAGCCCCTTCCAGTCCCTCTGGCAGCGTGGGATGCGTCTCCGCAGCGGCAGAGGGAGCACAGGGTCCTGATTCCCCAGGGGATGCTCAGCACAAAACGCACCTCTGACATGTCCCCAGAGCAGCTCCGATGTTTGCTGCAGCAGCATTTTTCACTCTCAGCAGCTCCCGTTCTTGCCTAACCCAGATAAGTCACTTTTACAGGGTTTTTTTTAATGCCTGTGATGGAAGAATGCAGTGTTCAGGAGACTTTGGCTTTCTGAGCACATAAGCTATAGCGACATTATCAAAAGTCTGGTCACAAAACTAACTGTTGTGAGTGTGCAGCCACGGGGCAGTTCAGTTCAGCTGGACTGCCCTTATGGGCACCTACAAAACCTGCACTGTATGTTAAAAACAAAGCAGCATTTCTTAATAGAGATCAAAGCATCCTTTATTTTTACAGGGAATCAGAAAACCCCAGGCACTTGAGATCTTGCGTACTCTCTCCGCAGAAAGTTTTCAGTACGGATTTTCTCAGTTCCGCACGACTTACCCTGGGGATAAATTGGGGCGAAAAGCCCAATCCACACTTTTTTCTTGTTCTCTCACCACAGCAAACGGGTCCATCGCATCTCCTTTCTGCAGATGGATGTGGCTGGTGGACAAGTGCTCAACAGAGCATGCGCGTGGGCTATTAATACCTAGAGGGGAGGATTAAAAATAACCAGGTCTGTGTTTGGTTTCTGGTTTGTAAAGGACAGGCGTTGATA
>NW_009745250.1:0-770 GCF_000703405.1 Apaloderma vittatum | reverse complement strand
AGCAGCTTAACTGCTGAAGTGTAGAGCTAATGCAAGTAAAATTATTATTTCTTCTCATAATAACGAAATCGAAGCTGGTAGCTTTTGTGCGACGTCTAGTTAATTATGATAAACAGGTAAGACTGACCTGTAAGAGGTAAGATTTGTTAAACTACTTATTAACAAAACTAATGAATCGCAATCTGCCATAAACACAAAGGAAACAGGCTGGAGTTACAATGTACTGGGAATACACAAATGCATTTGTCAGACAAAAAATAAGCCACAGACAGTTAGCAGTCAACCTGCAATTCCAGACAGATTGTGCTATGTTCTCAAACACAATCATGAAGGCTCCTTCACGCTAGCATTAGCCCACTTTCTCAAACAAGTAACTGTCAGCCAACAGTGATATTGTTAAAACCTAAGCAATACAAGTAAGGAGCTCTAATTATGATAAATATTTCAAGATGCAGGAAATAATCACAGAAAACCCTCATCTTGTCGTTCAAGAAATCCTCTGCAATGAGCACAACTGAAAATACCCAAATCTTTCCAAGCCATCACAGGCTTAACAATCTTAGAACTGCTTTCAAGACTTTTTCGCAGCTATTCTAGCAGCCAGCACCTGGGTGCAGAAACAGGAGCGAGCTCCTAGACCAAGCCAACGTGATTTCTGAGAGGCTTCTGTTAATAAACAATTAAGACCTGGGCCAGGCCAAGAGCAAGTGTGAATTTCCTCCTTTTTCCCCGGGAACACGCACATGATCGGCCTCCACCCTCCAGAGCAG
>NW_009745249.1:0-754 GCF_000703405.1 Apaloderma vittatum | reverse complement strand
TTTTTTTTTAACTGTACATAGTATGAATTATATGTAGCATACAGCTCTTTCAATCTGTTCTTGGTTATTCACACTATCTCAAGCCAAGTCTGGCTTCATTCCTCCACAAACCAGCAGTACTGTGACTAATACCCAACAGATGTTCTTTCCCCAGCTTTGCTACTCCTTCAGAGAAACATGATCCTTTTTCAGAAGGCCTTTTCCAGTTCTCTCATATGTACTTGCAAGACACATCTTTTCCTGTAATATCTTCCCCATGGAATACAGATATTTTGTTACCGTGGAAGCAGACTTGGCTACTTCTCTGCCATGATCTCTTGCAATCTTGAGATAAGGGAGGCAAAATTAGGGGTTGGACAAATACGATTTTTATCCCTTTTACTTACACGAGTAGCACTACCAGTTATTCCAGAAGAACTGAGATGTTATACCATGGTGCTGTTTGCCCCATTGCCACCTCACTAACATCTGTTCACATTTGAATGACATATTTCTCTAATACATTCAGGAAACATTAAGGTAACAGAACATATTTGACATAAAACAACAGGAAATAAACCAGAGGAAATTTCTTTATCTGAATTGATCTTGCATGGTCAGGACAAAGAGAAAGTGACAGACGGATTTCTCTACTAAAATGGCTTAATAGTTTGAGTTCATATTAAAAATAGAGTACACTGTATTCACTAAAGAAATAATTTGGAAATTGGATAACCTGAAAAACACTGATCGCAAAAGAAATAAACTCATGACT
>NW_009745248.1:0-776 GCF_000703405.1 Apaloderma vittatum | reverse complement strand
TCCCTGGAGGATGCTCAGTTGCTCTCTTCCCGTTCCCCTTCCAGGGCCCAACGCCTACACCCTGCCCAGGCTGCTGGTGCCGAACGCTGCCTACACCCATGCCAGCCCCTGCTTCTCCATGGCAGGCAGAAGCAAGCACAGTGGCTTTGCCGACGAACAGTCCAGGGTGAGCTCCCTTCTCTCTCACGTGCGCCCGGCAGCAGCTGAAGCTCAGCTGCTCTCCTCGGGCCAGAAGGGCTCCAGTGCCCACTGCTGCAGCCTCTTGCAGCGCATGCCTCCCTGCACTCCCAGTAAAACTCAGCAAGCCCTGGGACCCCGGCTCTTGGCTCTTCCTGGCACCAGAGGGGAGCCTCTCACTCCAGCCCTAGTCCTCCCTTGCCAACATTCACAGCTTCCATGGGGCAAAGCTCATCGCCACTAAGGGGCATCTCCCTCCTCCTCTGGTAAATTGGCCTTCCAGCAGGGCAATAGGAGGTGCCCTTCTCCCACACTCCGTGCCTCTCATCCCACTGCTCTGGCCACCCAGCTCAACCAGTGCAGCCTGCTGGGGCGCCCCGCGGGAATCGGCACTTGCCTCTCATACCCAGCAACCGCCCTGCCTCTCTTAGAGATGCCAGGCCCTGATGCCTTCCCCAAGGTGGAAGTGGATGTCTCCAAAAAGAGGGCTCGTGTCTACGGCATGGCAAAAACAAAGCAGCCTCAGAGGCAACCAAACCGTGAAGCCGGGGCCAGAGACTACTGCCTGGGAAAGGTAAAGCAGAGCCTGCCCACCACTC
>NW_009745247.1:0-776 GCF_000703405.1 Apaloderma vittatum | reverse complement strand
GATGTCAGTCCAGCTGTCCAGTGCTATCCCATCCCATCCTCATGACAAGAAAAAGGACATTGTCACGGTTTAACCCCAGCCAGCACTTAAACCCCACGCAGCCACTCATGCACTAATCTCGGTGAGTTGGGTGAGAGAATCAGAAAAGTAAAGGTGACAAAACTTGTGAGTTGAGGGAAAAGATGTTTAATAATTTCTTTATTATTATTAATAGTAATGGTCATAGCAATAACAATATAAGGAAAAGAGAGGGGGAAATGAAATTGTTACATAGTTTGTTGCTGCTGCTTGTTAAAAAGCTTTTAGCTAACGATTTTCCATTAGGCCCTTGCTTCAGTATCAAAGTTGCGGCAGAAACACAAGAAGATTCCATCTTTGGACAACTGTTCTTTAAGTGGTAGATGGTGTTAGAGAGTTGTGGATGCCACTCAGATTGATGAGTTTTAGCAAATCGCTTGGCCAACCCATTTGTTCGTTCAACAATATCGTTTGCTTGGGGGCAGTGCAGAGTAGGAGATACCCACTGGATTCCTTCCTCTTTTGCCCAGTCTTGAACGAGTGTAGCTGTGAAATGTGATCTGCTATCACTTTGAATCTCCTCTGGAAGGGAAGGTGTACTTAACCATTCCTTCAGACTGTGAACTGTGTTGCTTCCGGGGACATATGTAATGGCTGTGGCCTTGGCAATTCCCCAAATAACTTTTACCCCCACTAATATGTATTTTTCACTTCCTGAGGGTCAGAATGGGCCTTTTAGTCAATCTGCCAAGTGTGCC
>NW_009745246.1:0-771 GCF_000703405.1 Apaloderma vittatum | reverse complement strand
TTTACATGTATTTATCAGTTCAAATTATGCAAGAAAACAACTCCAACCTTTTTTTAGAAATGCCCTCTTACTCATAAAAGTATTAGTTGAATTTTTTTGCTAACTTCCCATAAGAAACCGAGCATTACTCACTACAGTTTATTTGCAAAGAAAATGGTTGAGAGAGTTATAAAATGGCTGAAAAGAGACTCTCCAGATGGCCATTTCAGGCTTAAATAAACATCCTTATTCTAACACTAATTTAAAACAAGCTTGGTGGACTGCTCTAACAAAATAAGAGTCATTTAATAAGTCTGGATTTTCCAGCCAATCAAACCCAAGGCCAATCACTTCCAATAATTTTTAAGCCTTTATCACCCAGTACATCAAGGCCAGGAAGGGAATCTGTGGGTGCAGATCCGTGAAGGAAAGAACTAACCATGCCTAATGCAAGCAAGACTTTTTCTTTTATTTTATTTTACTTTTTTTAAGAACTTGGTGCTTTAAAGCTTTCAACTTTGTTTCATTTCACTTACACTCCTACTATAGAGGAGTACAGATCTGTTTCTAATTTTATTCTTTCTACTTTCCTGCCATAACAGCATCTTTCAGAATATCAGCCCACAAAAGCATTTAACTATTTTGTCGTCACGAGACCCATGTGAAACACAAAAGTATTACTTTTCCATTTTATTGGCAAGACGTTGGAAAGCACAAAAATTAAGCAGCTTGTCCAACTGTCTTTTAAGAAGAGTCAAAGACAACAAGGGCAAGTATAGAGTTTTGCACTTG
>NW_009745245.1:0-767 GCF_000703405.1 Apaloderma vittatum | reverse complement strand
TCGGCCTCACAAAAGCAGTGTAAAAGTGACTGCCTCTCTGCCGGCTGCATTGGCGTGTTTCTGGGGTGTTGGTGAAGCTGCAGGCTCCAGGGACAGAGGACCGGGCTGCTGAGCTCGAGTCTCTCGTGCCGGAGGGGCAGCCCCTCACGGTTACAAGCAGCTGCGGGGAGGGACCCGCTCCAGCGCAAGACAGTGGAGCTTTTGCTTACCTGGGGTCCAGAATTACCATCAGGACGCTGTGTTAGTAACTGTAGTCATGTCCTTTACCTTGAATATCCCTTCTTGGCAAATGCCATCTTGTATTTTCTTTATAAACATCAGGACTTT
Source organism: Apaloderma vittatum (assembly GCF_000703405.1). Taxonomy (NCBI): domain Eukaryota; kingdom Metazoa; phylum Chordata; class Aves; order Trogoniformes; family Trogonidae; genus Apaloderma; species Apaloderma vittatum. Next base: position 440 of record NW_009745245.1, on the reverse strand, counting down.
GAAATCATAACTAAAATCTTCTCTAACTATGACTTTGGTCACCTTTCTATGGGACTATCCCATTGGGTCATTAAGGCCAGGCTACTTCTGCTTGTACTCGCATTCAGTCTAGATTTTTTGAACAATGGACGTTTTCAGTTAGAATAACTGTCTGGCAGATTTACTCAAGTCAGTGAACCAAAATCAAATATGAAATCTACTGTAATTGAACCCACTCTTGCTTCCGCTTTTTTGACTGTGTTGTTGCCAGTAGGGAAACTAGTCAAAGTGAAATTTGTGCTTTTACTTAATTGTGTATATTTCTTGAGAGTCTTTTCGTAGCCTGTACTTGTCCTTCACTTTATTGACTATTTTCTTTTATGTCAGCAAGCTTTTAGAATTTCTTTGAAGTATTTTTTTGTTGTTCTAAATGCCTTTACAGAGAGATTTTGCTTTACAGA
>NW_009745244.1:0-775 GCF_000703405.1 Apaloderma vittatum | reverse complement strand
TTTTTGTGTTACGGTTTGTTAAATTTCAATCCTTATTACAACCTAAGGATTTGTTTTTATCATTCAACGGTCGACACGCCACCTGGGAGCCTCGTGAAAGCTCCACGTTAATGTTTAACTATATATTCCTCTTTCTGATGTACAGCATCTTGAAAACATCCCGGTTCCCTTTAACCTACTCGCGTCAAAGCTTCTCCCTCACGTGACCCGAGAGAAGCACAGTGAGGTGGTCCAGGCAACCACAGATGTCCTAAAAACAACCGTAATTGCACATAAAATCTCTCTCCGTGGCGTATTTTGAACCAGCAGAGGCGAACCGCCTCGCTCGCACGCCGGGTCGCTGTATCAGCGCGGGGCTGGGGCCAGTTTCTCACCAGACCCGTTTATTTTTCAGTGATGGGCAGCACAAACTGACCAGCGTAAGGTGGCGGCAGCTTCGTGCTGAATGAAAGAAGATGCTACATCAGGATAAGCCATAAACCAGAAGTAGGGGGGTTGGTATCTGCCCCACCGAGAAACACAGAGCGACGGAGACAGGCGGAAGCGCTTCGACGCACGGTGATAGCCTAAGAACAAGGTCCATCTCAGTTTTCCACACAGAGGTCTAAGACAAGCGATAACTTTTACCTGCAAGCCCCATCCTGAAAACAAGGATCAATATGATCAAAGCACGAGGCGAAATGTTTAACCTTTGCTTTCTGCAAAGATAAGAGAGGGGTAAGATTACTTTGCTCAAGGCCACAGAGAAGGAGGTTGTAGTAAACAAGGCACGAAA
>NW_009745243.1:0-775 GCF_000703405.1 Apaloderma vittatum | reverse complement strand
AGAAGTAAGTGTAAGTCATCAGGAAGAAAGGATGTTTTTCTTTATATTCCCATCACCTTCAAAAGCAAAATGGGTCACAACTAATTTAGCCTGTTCGCAAATAGACATTTCCCAGTGTCAGGTTATAAGCAAACAGACAGAAAAAGACAATGTTTGCCATCTGACGCATTGTGGGTTTTGGTTTGAACTAGTTTTTGATTCCTCTAAATTGATTTTGAATTTTAAAAAATATTTAGAATTATTTTTCTAATGGCTTTTCCTACAGATTATCTAATGTCACTGTCCTGAAGTGACACGTCTGCATATAAGAACTTCCCCTTTGCCAAATGCATTAATGATGGTTAAACCACCCACTGACACTACGAAGAAAAACAGGAGCAAGAGGTGGGGACAGCCACAGCTGCGGGGTCCTGCCACACGAGTGGGAAGAGTACACATACCCCGATGGGCAAGAGGGTTACAGCCCCCCTGGAGAGGCAGTGAGGTCATGAGAAAGATGCAGCCACTGCTGGGAATCATCACGGACCTTCAGTGTCTCCAAAAGCACTTCAAGAATTTCAACAGAAATGGCTCCAATTTTCAGGGCAGGAGCAGTTTATTCAGTTCCATTCACGACTGCCAGCACATTCCCATCAGCGTATCAGAAACTTTAGACATTCGAATCAGCCCCAATTCTGGACACGTTTCAATGGAGAAAGCACAACAGCTGAGCAGGACCCAGTCTGACGGGAGCACTGGCTACAGAGCACCCTTCCACGACGGGGACCCCAACCTC
>NW_009745242.1:0-773 GCF_000703405.1 Apaloderma vittatum | reverse complement strand
TATTTCTACATGCTCAATGCCACCAAAATGAAAGACCTCTGTTGTGCTGGAACACCCTTCATAAATCGAGTGATTGAAATTGTTTATTGATGTTTCTGAAGACAAAATTGTGACATATCTATGGCATACCCCACTATTTTGTGCTGTATGTAAGCTTTACTTAGCAGAGGGCATGGATTCTCATTTCTTGTTAATTTGGAGTCAAAAGTACCTAGTGAAATTAACATTAGCGTAGAATCTACAGATGATGTTATGTAGTCAAAAGCTTAAAATGTTAGATTTTTTCATGTTCTGAAATAAGCACTGGGTCACCTTTCTTATCTTGAAAATAATCAAGGAGATACAACAATGTTGTAAACCATTACAACAGATTTTGTTATTTCCAGAGCACAAAGTATCAACAGCAAAGCAACCCATGTCCAGCCTTTATTAATAACTTCCCTCAGGTGAAGGAGAGCGAGTACACTGTTGGCAGTGCACATACGCCTTTTGCCCTACCAAGATTTGCCACTTTACTGCTAAGCCTGAGAAAGAAGTGTTCTGTGTGTTATCCCAATTACAGAAATCTGTATAAATGGTTACTGATAATGCTGTGATAGACCTTTGTTTCTGCAGCAGTCTTGTCATTTTCTGTATTTTCATTTTCTTCACGCAAAAGTTGCAAAAGTTCTTCTCTTACAAGTTGCATGAGGTTTATATTAAAATAATTACATACAAAAATAATTTGTAATTATACTCTATAAAATTCTAATGCCACAATTTTAGCATTTGCA
>NW_009745241.1:0-768 GCF_000703405.1 Apaloderma vittatum | reverse complement strand
AAAAGACCTTTAAGATCAAGTCCAACCATCAGCACTGCCAAGTCCACCACTAAAACAGGTCCCTGAGCACCACATCTATGTCTTTTAAATCCCTCCAGATACAGCTCAACCACTTCCATGGGCAGTCTGTTCCAATGCTTGACAGCCTTTTTGGTAAATTTTTCTAACATCCATTCCATATCTCCCCCGACACAACTGTTTCCTCTTGTCTTACTGCCTGTAATTTGTGAGAAGACAGCAATGTCTCCTGTCAGGGAGCTGTAGAGAGTGATAAGAACCTCCCTGAGCCTCATTTTCTCCAGGTAGACAGTGCTGAGTACACAGCTCCCTGAGAACAACTCTGTTGAAATATCCAAGAAGTGAATGTAAACCATATATTTTAAGCATGCATAAAAGTTACACTGCCACACACATATGCTTGCAGAGCAGTGACAAGTAGGCAGATTTGAGTTTCAAGTCACCTTCACTGGTAACAAAGTGCAAAGACTCTTCCCTTCTCTGTTGAGCTAGGCTAACTGATCCGGGCTCTCCTCCATGCCCTGTATCCCCACATTTTATGGAGATCTGTACCCAATGGTGACTAGGACCTACTTCACAGCAGAAAAACTTGTGTACTTGACAGCTCTTTGTGCAGCAGATATTATGTTTTTTAAGGGAATATATCAAGCTCTGTGTATACGCCTGTATTCTTGCAAGAGTAACCCTGGACTTTTTCTTGTAGAAAACCCAGGGAAACATTTTCAGTATGTTCAAGAGAAAAGCTAGTTT
>NW_009745240.1:0-773 GCF_000703405.1 Apaloderma vittatum | reverse complement strand
CTGAATTGTTCTATGATTCTATGAATAATTAAATGTATTGAACAATTGTGACTGTCCTTTTTTTAAATTTATTGTTAATTTGGCTGACACTGTGATGTTCATTTGCTGAGTTTAACTAGTAAGATGTGCAAAACTCAGTAATCTCTTTTCCCAGATGATTCACTGGAGTGATAAACTTAATGTTGCATACTGGGACAGCAGATGTGCTTTTCTTTCCCTGAATTAGCAGTGGAGTGATTCTTGTATTGCAGTCCAAGTGAGTATGATGGTATTTTACCTAGTGGGGAATTAGTTCTGAATTTGCTAGCTTTTGGACAGATTTTGCTGGACTACTCAAGGAAAGCACAATAAATTACGTTCTTTATTCTTGTGTTCTTGTTCTTACTTATTCTTGTGTTCTTACTTGAATTCAGTTATGCTGCTCTTACAGTGCAGTGGCAGCAGTGAAACGCTGTGCATGGCAGGAATGTGTTGCATCCACAAAATGCGTGGAAACGTGTCTGTTCTCTGTGTTCAGTGGGAAATTCCTGGAAAAAGTGCAGCTCTTAAATGCAGCTCTTCTGGGACAGCCTTTGGAGTGAGGGTGCTGCTGGTTTTGAAGAGCAAAGGAAGCATTTCTTCGTTAAGGGAAATCTGATAACCGTGGTTTCATTTCTTCATCTAAGAAATGCACGAACTTGGTAGCTGGAGGCTCTTTGAGATGGCAGATGCTAATTAAACAATCCCCCTGTGTTCCTGTTTAACAACTTGTATTGGGTTGGCTCAGCCGGATT
>NW_009745239.1:0-761 GCF_000703405.1 Apaloderma vittatum | reverse complement strand
TCTCTTGAAGGATTTATCCCTGGTTAACATTTTTAAATGTTAATTTTAAGATTTTAACACAAGCTTACCGGCATGCAGCATTTTCTCCCCATTCCAGAGAGCCTCCCCAGTTTCCAGCATTTTTATATTACACTTATATAATAAATATAATTTATACTTCTACTGTAAGACACGACTGGGCTCCAGTTTTTGAAAGCCCCACACTTCACACACAAAAATTATACAAATGACCAAATATGAAACTACTACACAGCTTGCTGTTACGGCAGTGTCACAGGCACCACTTCAGTGAGCTCCAGGACTGGGGACTCACACCTGTAAGATTATGACATGTTTTTGTACTTTATCACTTCTTGGCAGAAAGCAAAGATAATGTAAAGAGAGACCTACGCAGGAGAAGGCTACAGGCTCTCACAGCCTAAATCTCTTGAGAACACTGGAAAGTTTAAAATCCTTTGCTAATTCCAGGTATGATTGCTCAGGCAGAGGGAAAAGGCAAAACCTGACTTTTAATATGATTTCCTAGGCCAAAGCACGGTCAGTAAAATAAAATCAATGCCAAACTCCCAAAAAGGCAGCATTCATAACACAGCAGACTTGGGAAGAAACTTCAGTAAGTGAGCCAACTTCAGTAAGTCAATTAAATGACTGCAATTCACTGCAATGAGCAAGGTTAAGCTCCAAGGTTAAGCACAAGTCATAGACAAGGCAGAGGGAAACACAAGAATAGGGGGGAAAGCCATTGAAAAAAAATAAAATTA
>NW_009745238.1:0-769 GCF_000703405.1 Apaloderma vittatum | reverse complement strand
TTTTTTTTTTAAGAGAAAAAGATAAATGAGAGACCTGGGATAAATGTTAGATAGATTGACCTATAACCACAACAGACAGACATTAATAATCAGTCTTTTTATATCTTATCCTCAGTCCAACTATTTAGCTAAAGATCCTGAAAAAAAGAAAATTCGTTTTGAGCAATTGGTACTTCAGTGCTTTAACTTGGAGGTCAGAGTTGTGGAAAGAGAATTTGAACATATTTCTGAGGACTTTGCCATCAGCATCATTAAGAAAGATAATTGTACGTGGTGAAATGCAAAGGGAGTAGATGAGGTACTTGTACACTTTCTATGGCTTTGATCAATCCCCTGATAATGTACATTAAACTATATATATATTTTTTTAGTTATTTCTGGTTTTTACTTGTGTTTTTCATCATCTTTTTCTCCCATAATTTTGAGTCTTGGCAAAAATACTATGGCATTTTTTAGTCATTGCCTAAAAAACCATTTATTCTTCCTTTGTGCATTTTTAAAAATATAATCTAGTACATTGAGCTTAAGTCTTTAATGTGGTTCCAGATAATCTCCTAGTTTTGTTTGACACATGATGACTTAGAAGTGCTCTTCATAAAGCAGAATATTACAGTATAAATGTGCAAAATGAGGTTATTTTTTTTTCTTATATGTGATCAGTTCTTTGCCTGGCTTAAATAAAATAGAGGCACAGATCATCTTACAGAAATAATGATCATCTTAAAAAAGTGATGTGAAGAAATCAATATTTTTTTCTTTTCTCTACTCT
>NW_009745237.1:0-771 GCF_000703405.1 Apaloderma vittatum | reverse complement strand
AATTAATTTTCCCCAAGTCAATTCTGTTTTGTCCATGATGGTTATTGTTGAGTGATCTCCCTGCCTTTATCTCAACTCATTAGTTTTTTGTTATATTTCCTTCCCCCTGTCCCATCAAGGAGGGGAGTGACAGAACAGCTTTTGTGTGGAACTGGCATCCAGTCAGGGTCAACCCACCACGGAGCTGACTGCCAGGGAAGCTATGGAGGGATGCTCATTCTGGCCACAAGTTAGGCCGGCTGTGTAATCAGTCAGTGCTTAATTATGTTCATCTTTAAAAGAAGTCACATGAAACTAGGCAAAATCGTTTCAGGAATTAATGTACTGCAGTACAGGAATTAATTTTACTGTAGTAAAAATAAAAACCATAACATACATTTTAACATTCCTTCTTTTAACATTGCAGCTAGTGGTTTGTTAGAACATTATGGTGATAACACAACCCTAACAGTCTGTTATCATGCTTAGAGTCTAACTGGCTTTGTGGAAAATGCACCAAATGAGCTCTTCTTAGCAGAAGAGCCATTCCTTCATCAGTGTATAAACTTAGCAGTTGCAGTTTTTAATCCATAACCCATCTGATTCACTTGTCTATGCATAAACTATTGGGTTTTACATAAAGCATCACAGAACATACCTTTTTCTATAGAAAAAAATACGCTTAAATATTCCTTGTAATGTCATTAGGATCACAGTGTCATCAAATGTTAAATTTGAAGGACCTTAAACGCCTGTAAGGATTCTTGGTGTTGAAACAGGTTCATTACCTAG
>NW_009745236.1:0-772 GCF_000703405.1 Apaloderma vittatum | reverse complement strand
GATGTCTCTCATGGCAGCCCGTCTCCCTGCTGAGCGTGTCGGGGAGAAATGCGGCAGCTCCAGAAGAAACAGTGGCTGTGGACCAGAGTCTTGCCAGCTGTTATCGGAGGAGCATCATGATCCAGTATCTTGGGTAGGACATCAAACCCCTGTTCAGAAAATGACCGATTTCCTCAAATCTGTTTTTCACTGAGGCTGGGATTACTGAACACATGTAAAAATCGAGCAGGCGGAGAAAATGTTAATCTTACCCATACCTTCCCCTTTTGCAAATGGTTCGGATTCCCAATGTGCAGATCTAAGCTACGCAACAGCGGTTTAGCTCTGCGATTCATGCACGGACAAGGTGCATCTACAGACCATAAATAAGTGGTTGTGAAAAGCATAAAGATTGTAATAGCCTTCTCCTCCAGATTATGGGACACCTTTCTTTTGGAGCAGAGCTGTGTGCTACCAGCTGGATAACTCACAACTGTTTTCCGTGGAACCAGCACTGTGGCCTTCTGAAAGCAAGATTTGTGCCCAGCACTTGTTGCTCGCTCAGAAAATATTAGTGAAGACATTTGAGCTCTAACAAGCCCTTATGTCTATTTTGTTTTTAACATCGTCATCAAAATGCCAGCTTGTATTCATCCAGAAAGCTGTCAAGGGTTTTGCATGTCAGTGTGTTTTCTTCTATTTTAATTTAAACCTGTTAGTGAAAGTTGCAGTCTTTGCCATGCTCTGTTCTTTTCCAGTTCGTTGCCAGTCATGGCTAGGATCATTAAATCAT
>NW_009745235.1:0-772 GCF_000703405.1 Apaloderma vittatum | reverse complement strand
AGTTCACTAGTCTTGGAGTCCCTGTGTTGGCAGTAATCTCATCTGAGATGTAATTTTTTCCTTTTCATGGATCTCTCAACTAAAATCTTCAAGCACAGTTGCTGGAGTCAATACACTGAATACCTCTATGGTTCTTCCCAAGACTGCGAGAGTCCAGGTACCATAAAAATGTGGTTGAAGGGCATCAGACCAGCAGTTCTGGGAGAAATGTGCTTCCCTCCATGTAGCAGCAAATCCTCAGGGCCGAGGAGCTTGTGTCTTGCTGCTTGCCTCGCGGAAACATTTTGCAAAACCAGACCAAACTGCAAAGATTTCTTTAGATGAGGTTTTAATCAGCTCTGAAAAGTGGAATATTTCCCAGTGAAGTGTCTTACCTACTCCTTTCAAAACAACAACTTGTCAGCTTTTGCCTTTTCAAATAACAAACACACAAAATCCAACAAGGCACCTTGTCAGTTCTTTCTTTTTGCACTAAACCCAAAACCATCTTCAAGTTCTTCCAGGATGATGAGTTTTTTGGAGATTTTTATAATTTTAATTTGACACAAAAGCCCAACCTTTTTTTCCACATCCGACCAGGATAAAAACTGATGTTCAGACCCCATTGATTGGAGGCTGCACCTGGCTGTTCTGACATTTGTCTAGAGACAAGTCAAAGCCAGAGCCACAGATCAGAGTCACTGCCTGAAGAACAAATGTCTGAGTCCTCCCCGCTGGGCACTTTGAAAGTAACAAACCTGGGCTTAGATCTCTCTGCCTCTGCTTCTGCCTC
>NW_009745234.1:0-756 GCF_000703405.1 Apaloderma vittatum | reverse complement strand
AAACAGCGAGGGCAGCAGGTCCCAAAGCTAAGCAAAACAGTGGGGTATTTGGGAAACTCTTTCTGCACAATTACAATGATTAGTAGCATTAACCAAATTGTCCTGTTTATCAGAAATGTAAGTTTTGACTTAATACCTCTTTGGATTAGATTACAAAAGCAACAGTTATCCACTATTAGGATCCTCTGCGGATGCAAATAAAGTTCTAACCAAACTGGGTTCTCCTAAATTCTGTGGCTTCCCTGCCCTGATGGCATGTGTACTCAAAGTATAACAAGCCGTATTTCATATTTAGGTACCATTGTTCACCTAGCAGTTCGAAAGAGCTCTGAAAACAGAAAGATTAAGCTTGCCAAGTATCCAAGATCTCGGACTTATTTTAAGGCTATGTAACAGTGAAGACGCTTCCACAGTAATGATTCCGTTTTTACTCAGTTCAAGAAGATTTACACTCATCCACTTCTGTTTAACCACTGTTAGCTAAATGTCATTTCTCATTGTGTTAATACTTACTGTGTCAGTTCAAGTGTAGCTTTTCTAGAGAAGGTCCAAGCTGTTCTCTCGGTTTTATCTTTTGGGATATCGTTTTTATCTTCATACGCCAGGAAATAGAGCGAGAACTTCATAGGAGGAAAGTCAAATTTTTGAAGCAGTCTAAATGGCAACATTTTGAAACAGTAACTTTAAAAAGTAGTCAGGTAGCTTGCAGATAAACCAAGATGTTTCCCCATGGAAGAATTGTTGCTGTGATTTTTT
>NW_009745233.1:0-761 GCF_000703405.1 Apaloderma vittatum | reverse complement strand
GTGTGATGGCGTTCCCATGGTCCTGAGGGAATGTTACAATACAAATAATTTATAATAATTTCTGATCAGATACTCATTATACTTTAAATGCTTTTCTAATGAGAAGTGTACATTTTGAAGAGACGGCCTACCTTTCATGTCCAAGGATGCTACCCTCGTAATTCTTTCTGCAACCCATCGTCGGGTCGCACAAGTCACTTTCACAGGAGGTCAGCGAGTCAAATAGTGTGACTGGAATTTTAAAAAGGCTGGGTAACTTTTATGACCATTAATAATGTTTGTATCGAATGCCGGCTCAAACTGTAATGAGGTTAATTAAATTTCCTGCCCCAATGTATAAACCAACTGCCTGAAGGTCCAAAAGAGGACCCTGTGTGCCAAGAACTCAGAACACTGACCAAAACAAAACAACTGAGGTAACTCCTTTCTACAAAGCATGAGGTGTTTGTCACTACTGAAGGCAGAATATCAAAGTGGATACATCAGAACAACTCTAATATGACACATGCTTTTTCCAGGGTCAAGAAAGAAGCTAACTTCTGACAAAGTATTGTGTCTCACAAAGTATCGTGTTTATTGCTCTTCCCTGGCTAAGGCAGAAGAAGACTGCAGCCGAGATAGGCAACCCAGTTTGCAAGACACAAGCGTATTGGGAAGGCAAAAGCAGTTATTGATAAGTGAATTACAGCAGCCTTACACACGTGAGGCTGCTGATCCTTACCAGAACTCTGTGCACTGCGCAACTAGAGTCTTGTCACCTG
>NW_009745232.1:0-773 GCF_000703405.1 Apaloderma vittatum | reverse complement strand
AGGAGGAAGGAAAGGAGATGATATCCATCCCCCTGCCCAGAGCAGAGAGGTGAACAGACAGAATAGGCAAAGCCTATCATTGCCTCCCAGCTGGTGCAGATCCCCAGAGACAGGCTGTGGGTCACAGCCCACTGAGGACAGGGCTGTCATCTATGTGCAGCTTTATCAGCGCCTGTTTCTTCTTTCTTTCGGGCTTGCTCCAAACTCTCAATTTCTAAAAAGGGTGGGAGATGTCACAGAATCAGCAACACATCCTCAACAGCTGCTGCCATCCTCTATCTCTGCCTCACCCCTTGTGTCTCATTGCTGCTTCTGAAGCTCCCAGCGAAACAAACTGCTCTGTCTGGCTCATAGGAAGGGCCTTACGAGCCACATTACCCCATGACTCTGGAGGACTGTGGGTATCTGGTGGGATTCAGTTCTGGGTTCCTGTTGGGTCTGACCAGTGCAAGACTTCCCTAGACTAAAAGTCTTTGGGTCAGGCTCCTGTGGAAACAACCATTTGGAGAAAAGAGAAATTGTCCCAGCTCAGGCCTATTTCGTAACATGAAAGATTCTCTTTCCTCTCTAGGAGAGGAGAAAGTACAGAATTTTAACACCAAAGGCTTTTCATGGAGCAACTAACGTGAAGATGGCCCGGCCGTACCTCCTGCCTGGGCAAGGGGATTCTTCCACGACCTCTGGCAGAAGGTAGTGCGTACAGACACAGCCGGCAGGGACTCTCCACCCACTTGCACAAAGATACTTAAACATCTAACTTCAGTTTGAACACA
>NW_009745231.1:0-765 GCF_000703405.1 Apaloderma vittatum | reverse complement strand
TTTTTTTTTTTCCCCTTGTGGACTCTGTATGTGTTTTTGTCAGTTTTTTAGTCTGCATCTGAACAAAAAGAAATGATTCGCAGGTGAGCTGAGCTGTTGGGGTACTGAAGTTGATTCGTAGTGCAGAAAAGCTACTTGTATGATATCACTGTATCTCAGCATTAAGTGAAGTGAGACTTTGCCATCAATATCCTGAATGTGAGCCTTGTTTACTCCCTGCTGCTTGTCTCCTTTGCATTGCCTTTCAGGCACAGTCCTTTCTCTGTTTTTATTTTTCTTTTTTTCCACAGAACTAATATATACTTTTATACTTTTAATTGTGTGAGTTGTCCCCGTGCAGTACATCACTAACAACAGGAATTCTTGTCAGCTTTTTTTCCACTCATTTAAAGTCAGGATGAAACCTGTTCCTCTGACAGAATGGACTATTCTGTGCAGGAATAGGGCTGTTGGGATAGCCAAATTTGGGAACTTCCAGACGTTTTTCTTTCCCCCACAGACTTCCAGGTGACTTCAGCAACATGCTTATATTCAAATATTCAATATACACCTTCCTGCATGGTTATTTTGCATTGTCCACCTTACATCCCACATTTTAGATTGACAGCTGGTTAGGTGGTCATAAACTACACGTCATCAGAAAGAAAACCAAGTCTAGTCATAGTTTTTGCATGGTGGTTCATTAAAAACAGGAGGAAAGAATATATTTGTTATCTCTTTATGGCTAAAAGATTTCTCTGAGGACAGGCAAAGGCTAGATGTGGA
>NW_009745230.1:0-753 GCF_000703405.1 Apaloderma vittatum | reverse complement strand
GTTATCAGGTGCAGGGGTTGGAATCTAGAGAGAAGCTTGTGAGTATGTGCGCTGGAGGCTGTCCTGGGGCGCAGTGCTTCGCCGTGCTCAGGAGAGGGCGGCAAAGAAACGGGAGTGCTACGTGCAGTTCCTGCAAAGGCTTCGAAACACCACTTAAAATTTAAGAGGAACGAGAGCACATCGGAGCTGTCAGAAGCCAAAACCCCTTCAGAAAAGCAGTTCATCAGGTTTTTTTTAGAAGTCTATAACACTTAAAAAAATGTCAAATTCCTGTGGCAGCCCGGGAGACGTGGTGAAGCAGCGAGGCAGAGATGGCAAGATGAGAAGGGAGGACGAGGATGATTCTCAACCTGAGGGGAAGAGGCTGAAGCTGGGGGATGAAGGAGGAAACACTGGGAAGGACAAAGGAGCAGCAGCAGAAGAAATAATGCCTTGTTTAGGCGGAGAAGAGCCCGTGCCCGAAGGAGGTGGTGAAGGCAAAAGTGTAAGTAGGGGTCTTCACTGGCTCTGAGCTGGGAAAGGGGGAAGGGCTATGAGGTTACCTTTGAAATTATTTGTCATTCTGAAGTTGGTAATTGGGCATCAAGTAGTGTAGGACAAATGCAATCAAGTGTCCCATCTCACTGAGATTATAAGGATGTTAATCTTTGCTTTCTTATTTTGGCTACATGCGTTTTGGTGTGAGAATGTGTATTTTAATCTGGCACTCACTGTTAGCTGCTTGAAAAAATGTGTGTCAGAAGTGGGTTTTTT
>NW_009745229.1:0-768 GCF_000703405.1 Apaloderma vittatum | reverse complement strand
TGCTAGAAAGTACAAATCCTCACATAGACCTTTTTCATCCTGTCACAACATTTACAAAGCTTCAGTGCTCATACTTGCAGTGCTGAGCTGAAAGGTGGTGTGCTGCAATTTCAATCAGTGGATAAAGGCAAATATTTCCTCTTACTAGGCATCAACAAAGCTCTGTTCAAGATTCTTTTAAATTCTGTTTATTGGGCATAATAAAGACTGAAATGTGCTGGATACAAGTCGTCATTTTCTCAGCTCTTTCTTCCTGAGAATCAAGTCCTAATAACGTGACATTTATGATCCTTCAGAGATTCTTATTAAAACTGCAAAAGATTAAGTATTTCCTTTTATATGAAAGCAGGGATTTCAGAATTGTTTAAAGACAATCTAAATCCTCCAATGCATGGAAATACCTGTGCATACCCATTTCCAGTGCCCTTGCTTTTGTCTTGGAAATAACAATAGATGATAATATACTCGTCAAATTTATTTTTCATCTGCATAATTGCACATGCAAATAAAAGTATCCCTAAAGATTCAGCGTTATTTCTGAAGTTTGGTCTCTTTAGTATTTTCATAATTATTCAAATTGTTTTCTGCTAAGGCCCAAAAATTCCAGAGCATTTCCAGCCTTGAGTTTATCCTGTAAAATAAAAACATGTATATTTGCATGTGCTTAAACCATTTTACTCAAATGCTTTTACTTGTGCCTTAAAGTGAACTGCTGCAAAGAGACCAAAGTCTTTGCAGAAATCAGTGATTTTTCAGTGTTTTATCTTA
>NW_009745228.1:0-771 GCF_000703405.1 Apaloderma vittatum | reverse complement strand
GCAGGGCAAGGAAAACAGCCTGGCAGCTGCTGGATGTGTAGCCAGGGAGGACCAGGTCAGTTTTAGTGTCACAGTGAGCACTTACAGGTACACGGGGCAGGTGACAACAAAGTTCTGCCTTTCCCTGCCAGTAGGCCAGTGGATTTCTAACTGGGTTGTCTCAGTAAAACCAAGCAACCCAAGAAAAGAGGGAAAAGTTCCAGTTTCTGGCACACACCATCAGTTCTTCTTTAGCCCCACAGGTGCTGGTTGGCCCATCTCAGCTGTCCAGCCAGTTCGAGGCAACTGGTGGCCACTTCTGTGCCACTTGGGTCTTGCAGGGCTCACTTCACACAGGAGCAGAGATAAGGTCAAATAAAAGGGGTCACAAGTCCCAAGCTCCTGTGCACGTCACAAAATAATTTTAGTATGGAAGTTATGTTGTGCACTTACATCCCTCCGAGGACTTGGGTCCCGGTAGATACCATTCATTTCTCCACCATCATCATAATAAAAAGCAAGTGAGAAAATGTAGCTCTAGGCCTAGGAAGTTTTTAGCAAGGCCAATCACGCCTGATAATTAACATTGAGAGCACTGAGCTCATCCACTTCTCTTCATCTCAGCATTGTCCTTGTCTTGCTACATTACTTTTTGGCAGTGGCCCAGCCAGCACGAGAGATATTGAACTGACCTTACAGCAACGCAATAAAGCACACACAGGGCATCAACACCCACCCCAAACCAACAGACCCACAGAAGTCAGCCAAAAGACTCTTGTCAACTTTGTTGAC
>NW_009745227.1:0-763 GCF_000703405.1 Apaloderma vittatum | reverse complement strand
ACTTGTCTCATAAGCAAAGGCAAACTTGCTTTTTTATAGTTTGCATAAGTTGATATTTTTGTGTCTAAGTATGTATTTCAAACACTAAGGAAATTACTTAAGCTTCTTGAAAATATAAATATGTAAACAGTTTGCCATCAGCTACATAGAACACACAATGTGACTAAGGCCTAAATTAGAGTAAGGAATGCTAGCGCCTGCTCTCTTGTCCTGCTTTTTGTATCCACAATTTGTAAAGGGAGGCATGATGGGGAAAACAGCTAGATGTTAACCACTTTTACAGGTAAAGCAGACAAACTACTTATATTAACACTTTGAAGAAATGACAGTTGTGGTAAAGTTTGAGCAAATAACTAAAATATATGGCATAAAAATATCATTTTTGGAACATTAAATGTAACAGTCCACAGGAACAATCAGATAGTGCGTATCCCATTGTTTTACACTTTGAATAGTTTTCTAGCAGACAATGGATAAATAAGTTTTCTGAATCTTGAAACAAACAGCAAGTTAGACATTGTGACTGTAGTAGGCTCTTCTCATGATAAAGATGAGTTTTTCTTACATTTGGAAACTAGATATTCAAAGATGTTAGTAAATGTCATCTTCTAAAAGCTGTTATTAATGTGTTGTGGAATTTAGTAAGACGTTCAACCTTAACACAGGAGTCCTGCGTTGGTGAAATGCTACTTCGTGTTTTAATAGAAATTCATTTGGATGTAGCAAGGACTTTGTTTTGTAAATATGTGGACTCATATTTCTC
>NW_009745226.1:0-765 GCF_000703405.1 Apaloderma vittatum | reverse complement strand
AAAGGCACCATTCTGCCAAGGGAACTCCATGTGTCACAGGGGTGTCTGCTCACGTGAGGACATCACGTCTTGTCATACCAAGAAAGACACAGTAGTCCCCGCTGTAGTCTGAAGGGCAAATATGGCCTCAGTTGCCTAAACTTACTGCAAATTATTTGCTACATTAAACCATACATACCTTGGGAACAACAAAAAGGAGAGCAAATTTTTCTAGTTGGAAAGGTGTCCTTCAAGTTCTGGGACGAATTCCATCACCTCCGAAGTGCCAGCGGATGAGGAGGAAGATGATGGTAATTCCAGTCGTACCAGTCTTCCTTTCTTACCACAAAGCAGGCAGTCTGCAGGAGCAGCACCAGGTCCTCGGGGCACGTGCACTTCATCATTGCCGTAGCTTCTCACAGCTCCACTGTGGAGCGGGGAACGTTCTCGCTGCCATATGTAATGTGTTGGAGCAATGGCCATCACCTGTCACAACACACATCAGAAGCCGTAACAGGAAAGCACACGGCTGGAAACAAAGTATCCAGTTCAAGTATGGCCCAGAAAGAACACAACAGCTGAAATGGGCATCATCTATCATCTGTCATCTACCCGCTTCTGTCTCACTAGGAAGTTTGCTGCCTTAGGCACAAGTGAACCAGTCATGAAACAGGTGTGGAAACAGAACAGTTTACAGCCTCATTTGTGTGAGTTGTCAGGAAGAAGTGAAACATTGCACCCATTTTTTAAAAATAATAGAAAGGAGGACCCTGGAACTACCAACCT
>NW_009745225.1:0-758 GCF_000703405.1 Apaloderma vittatum | reverse complement strand
AAAAAGCAATGAAAAGTGTTCCCAAATTACAGTTTTTTCGTATTTTGAATCTGTACATAGCTCTTGAAAGCTACAATCCATTTTTCATTTCTTTTATTATCCAAGTCATCTCCTGAAAGACTATTCTACAGTGAGCCACAAAGCACAGACTAGAAATGTATTTATTTATAAAGAGAAAATAAAAGAGTAAAGAGTCCTGCAGAGGTGAAACTGTACAACTGGGCTTCTACTGAGAGTACCTCTAGAAATAAAAATCTTTAAAAGTTGAACTTCTTGGCTTTAAAGCTGGCAAAAGTCAAAGTAGTACAGACTTTTCAGCACCTTAATCTATTGAAGCTCATTAAAACACAGGTTTCCAAGAGCTGACTTCATTTAGCACATTGATTTGAGGAACAGCTGAGTACTTAAAGAACTGTCTGCTTAACTCCTTCAGCAGGTAAATTTGTAGAAACCACCTTCAAAATACACACCCAACAGGTTACCAGTAGTCTAAATTAGCACATCATTAATGAAGATAACCGATACTTCCATTAGCAGAAGTTCTACATTAAAGAACTTGTCATTAAAGACAAGTGCTAACGACTTTTACTTAGATTACAGGTGGTAGCATTTCATTTTTCCACTTCAAGAATCCTGTGCAAATCCTTTTCTTAAAACCACATGAAAGAGAAGCTGAGATTTACCACCACATGCCACTCTCAGACTGACCAGTGTCTCTGCTTCCCCTCCCAGGCAACGACCATGAATGGCAGCAGCCC
>NW_009745224.1:0-734 GCF_000703405.1 Apaloderma vittatum | reverse complement strand
TTTTAATTAACCTGCAGAGGACCTGTAGGTTAAGGTTATAGATACCCACGTATTTAACCAGTAACACAAGTGATTTTAAATAGGCACTTGCACATCTGTTCCCGTCCTTACTTACCCCATACACTGTGTCAGCTGCTGAGTTCTGCTGTTCACGCAGTCTCCTCCTCTTTCCTCATGGACGAGAAACAGGAAAAAGGGGTCCTTCAAACCCAGACGTACATTTTGTCAAAGGCTGTGTAAGGCTTTCTAAACCACATATCGATATCAGTACAGAGTGAAATGGGTATTTTTAACGTTTTCTTCACAATTCTGTATTATGAAAGTGCTGTTTTTGAGGAGTAAACTGCAGCTGGTCTGGGACCAGCATTTGATGTTTTAGCCTTGCTTTCTATGAATCAAGTAGGTAGACATGTGTTTTGTCTCAATATCTACATAATAATAATAATTCAGTAATAAACCAATGGCTTAAAAATGGAAACATGAAAAAAGATCCTGCTATAATGGCCAGAGCCTGAAGAAATTAACTAGAGTCCAAGTTTCATTAATTAAAAGTAGATATTTGTTTTGTTTGCCTGATGTTGTTAATATTCGTTTGAACTTTTAGTGGGTATGGGGAGAGATGTTAATTTCTTTAAAGTTTTTTCATGTTTCACTCTATCATCCTTTCCTAGAAGGAGAAGTTTCATGAAAAACAAGAGGGTTTCTGGATGCTTGTCTGAGATAAAATTGCAACC
>NW_009745223.1:0-762 GCF_000703405.1 Apaloderma vittatum | reverse complement strand
TTCATGCAGCTCAGTAGGCAAAGAGGAGGCTCCTTTAGTCAGTGAAGTCTGTGAACAATGTCAGCAAACTAACCATAGAACGCATTCTTGCAATTTATGTAAAATAATGTGTCTAATAATTTTTCTCTTTTTTGTTGTTTAAACTTAGAGAATTAGTTTAAATGCACTTGTTTACTGAAGTAAAGCTACCATCTAATAGAGAGGAGGAAAAATCATACAATTAAAGTTTTTCGTGTTCAGTTAATATTGAATTAAATAGAGGTGCAAGGTATGACAGCATTGGAATAGTGCTAGTTGGAACTTTTTTCTAGCATGTGACTTGTGATTAGTTTAGTAACTGCCCAGCATCTATCCTCGAAAGGAGGTGCTCTCCCATAGGCTTAGCTAATACTGTTAAGTACTTTGGGGTTTGTTTTTAATTGTAATTTTGAAGAGAAACAATGTGAGTGAAGATCAGTCATACATGGTGTTTGTGGGATCCTTTGATGGGCTGTGAATTCGAATGAAAAATTCAAACATCGCCAGAGCTCCAACTTCAAACATTGATCAGTCAAGTATTTATGAATATCATCATCTCTGATTTCAAGACTGAAATATGTGGAGAATGCAGAAACATGGGGAAAGTGTTAAATAGAAATAAAATTTCATAAATGCTGCCAGAGCATCAATAAATCAGTGCAGATAGATGCATATGTAGCCACAGGACAAAATACCATGGAAGTAGTACTTTCACCTTGTTTGTCTCTTCTGACTTTTTTTTTT
>NW_009745222.1:0-765 GCF_000703405.1 Apaloderma vittatum | reverse complement strand
AGCTGTGGGAGGGGGTGGAGGAGGTGGGACTGGGGGTGGAGGGGTGGAAGTCATTGCAGCTCTTAGTGATGAAGTTGACAAAGCAGATGGAAGAGGTGGTGGTGGAGGAGGAGGAGGTGTGGGGCTCACAAACACTGGTGTTCTGCCTGTTGCTGGTGACTGAGGACGATTTTCTACCAAGCTAGTAGTGGAGCTGAAATATTCAATAACAAGACAAAGTTATTAGAGCTGGAAAGTGGAAAAAATAACAATATATTCATTTCTGCAACATAACGATATTGAACACTGGGCATTAAAGAGCACTATCTACTATGATGACTTCAAGGTATTCATACCTCACATACAAGGAAATTTAATTCTCGGTATGGAGTATGCATCAATCTTCCAACAGACCTTTGCTCAAATTCAGCTATCAAGCGACTTTAGGCTTTTATACAAACCTGCATCTTTATCAATGGTTTCCTATA
The DNA here is from genome assembly GCF_000703405.1 of Apaloderma vittatum. Lineage (NCBI taxonomy): Eukaryota > Metazoa > Chordata > Aves > Trogoniformes > Trogonidae > Apaloderma > Apaloderma vittatum. Next base: position 298 of record NW_009745222.1, on the reverse strand, counting down.
CTAGTATAACTCTCCCCAAACATCCCTAACTAAATCCAAATTACTCCTCTGAATTAAGGGAACTGGTGGTTAACTGCTTTGATTCACAGAACTTTAAAAACAGAATGAAGCAGTACAAGCAATGAGGATGAGTTACATTTGAAACACATATTTAAGATTTGATGACAAGATGAGTGAGGCCAGCATCAAAGGTCATCACTTACATGTATAGAGAGGTATATTTATATGCTAGATACTCATTATGGTGTAATGAATAGGTGAACTTAAGAAAACAAAAGGGAACAGGAAAATTTTCCTG
>NW_009745221.1:0-768 GCF_000703405.1 Apaloderma vittatum | reverse complement strand
ATCGGCTGCGTCAGCAGAACAGTTTTATCTCTCAGAGGAAAAAAGAAAAAAATCACTTGGAGAACTCTGGACAAGAGGAATTTGTGGCCTAATTTAGGAAGATCGTTACATTCTGAAGCTTTGCATGGAGGAAGAGAGCCGTAGGTATGGGAGAAGCTGGCAAGGATGTGGCGAGGCAGAGTGCACTCCAGCAAACACTGCTCGGATCTGGCCTCGATACGTGAGGTTGATGCTGATCCTTTGTTTCTAAAATTGTGAACGGCAGAATATGGGTTTTGGAACATGCAGTGCAGATGTTTTGTTGAAAGTAACTTCTAATTTTTCTCCATAGATATGGGCTCATTATGCCCAAAAAATTGCCGCAGAAAAATCTCGTTTCGAAGAAACTCTCAGTGTTTGCAGATGACTCTGATGAAGAGGTCAGTTCAACAACTTTTTTCTGAAATTTTCCCCATGTCATGCAGATTGTTTACAACCCTTAATGCCGACATCAGCTTATGCCACTGTCACTAAAATATGTGTCACCATTTTGGATTTGAAATAGGATCCGTTTTCTTTAGGGAAAGTTACATGGAAATGATGACTTTCTGTCAACTCTTCCAAAAGTTCATCACGTGGCAAACTGCAAGAATTAATGGTATCTAGCTTGTAAATAGCTCTGCAACTAGAGAGACTGGCAGTAATCAACAGTCCTTTCTCAGATACTAACTTTAAAGTGTATTAGTTAAGTGTATTTTATCCTTCAGTTAATTCCTTCAGTTATTTCAG
>NW_009745220.1:0-766 GCF_000703405.1 Apaloderma vittatum | reverse complement strand
AAAAAAAAAAATTATTTCCTTAGACCTACTTGGAAATGCATTAATTTTGTTGTCCAGTAGAGGATTTGCCCTTCAGATACCTACCTACCTACTGTAAAGACAGAGTACATCCATCTCCTCTCTACTCTGTCTTTTGATGCCATTAACAAACCATCAAAATACTTAACGCAAAGAACACATCGTATTTTATCAGTGTGAGATACAATGCAACTGTATTTGTTGACCATGTGCCCCCCACTTGCACTGAAAATCAGTGTTTTCATTCAGCAATTTGGTTACTGAACGCTGCCCTGCCCTCCCTTACAATAAGGAGCACACGCCACCACATCTCTAGTAATATCAATTCTTACGCAAGTATGCTCAAATAATTTTGAGGCATTAGTAACAAAAAAGGGAAAAAAAAAAGCATTTACTACGTGGCACATATGTAAATACATATTTAGTCACATGTGGAACTCAATCTATCAGCTCTACTGCAAGTGCAGTATTTGAGCATACTGTGTGTAAATTTGGCACGTTTCAATACAGTATCTGAAGAAAAGAATTAATGGAAAAATATCAAAGCTGCTGATTAAACAAAGACTGTGTAAGATCCTACTTTTCAGTTTGGAACCTCAATGATTCCAACATTTCAATTTTTGAAGACAAAATCGCATTCAGCGATTGAATTTCCTTCCATTTTAGCATATTTCAGTTTACATTTCAGTTTACTTGGCAAAGAGATTGCTGTTTGTTTTTTCTTCCCCCCCTCAAAAAAAAAAAAAAA
>NW_009745219.1:0-761 GCF_000703405.1 Apaloderma vittatum | reverse complement strand
TTTCCCCTGTCTTCTAAACCAAGACACCCTGGCACTTGATGTCCTCAGGATGCTTTCAGAAGCTCACACTCCCTGGTCGTGCACCACTGCTTTTTCCTCAGCACCATAAACATTAACACCTAGAGATTCCTTACACTTCTACCTACAGAATTCCTGATTTCCCCCTAGAGTGCACTTCAGGATGCTCCTGAACTATAGTCCCTGTAGTGACTGCAGCTCATTTAGACCTCTCCAAATGGCTTCAAATTTGCTGGAGAGCTACAGCAGCAGTAGGTAACTGTGGGTTGAAAAACGATTCAGGAAGCAAAGAAAATAATAAGTTAGTCTATTCTAAACCAAGATTTATCAGTACCTGACCCAGTAGTTTAAAGGACTGGTTCCAGCAGGGCTGCCCACAGCTGAGGTAAATCCTAGACATCTGCATGTCATCTGGCACATCTCCTGGTATTCCATGTGTTACCCTTACAGACATGCCTAACCTGACACTCTTGTCAGGAGGACAGAGAAATCCCCTGTACCCCTTAGGAGACTTAGATAATAAGAATCTGAAGTCAGGTAGATGAAAAGCAAATTTGGAAGAAAATAATTAAAAACAGGAAGTAGAACATCAACCACACAACTATAAATATGGACCACAATTATAAATATGTGCCAATGTGGCCAGGGAGAGAAAACTTCAGAGAGAAAGAGATATCACAATCATTTGATAAAACTGCAGAAAAAAGAATATAGGGTGTATTGGGTTGGCTCAGCCGGATTTT
>NW_009745218.1:0-767 GCF_000703405.1 Apaloderma vittatum | reverse complement strand
AAAGAATCATCAAATAGCTCTGGCAAATAATTCAACAGAGCAGAGCCACGTGTGAAAAGATCTCGGCAGGCATATTTAACCTTGTGAATCTGTTTCATTTCCTACATGTTTAGCACTTTATGAAAATTCATGTTTTTATCTGCATCTTGCAAACTCTTCATTGTATTGAGGTTTTCTCATTGAAAAAACGTTCGAAAAACTTGACTGATATTCTAATGACTTCTCCTGAATGTTGATCAGCTCAGCGTTAATGGGCAGACATTCCTTGTAGCTGCTGTTTAACTTGAGTGCTGTCAAAATAATAGTGGTTGCTACTCATGCACCTCCAATTTACTCTCATTAATGGTGCTTTAGCTGTTTCTGAAATCATCCTTCAAAGATGATTTTAAGTGACATCTGTGTAGGCCTAAAGACCTGAATTGCCTTTTAAATCATATCCGCTTGTGCCCAGGGATTTAATTAAAACATTTTGAAATACAGAAAGAGGGAAAAAAAGCTTTGGAAAGAGTTTCCCTCCACCCTCATTTGGCAGCCATTCTCAGAGAGATGGGATTGTTCATAAATATGCTGTAATTGCCTTAATGAAGTACATAATCACATGATACTGGAAAAATAGGATGGAGGTGATGTTTAATGGGATGAAAGAGTCTCCGCTAGTTCTAATTACAAGCTACAATTTCAAGACTCTCACCCATCTTGAAACTTCAAAATTCTGGATGTAGGACAGATATTTTGTACTCCCGGGTTTTATTTTCTGATTAAAACAC
>NW_009745217.1:0-767 GCF_000703405.1 Apaloderma vittatum | reverse complement strand
TACCTTAGGTAAACAGTGCTTTTTTTGTGTGACTTCCATAGGTCCAGTATATTAAACATACACACAGGGGTTGGGTTTTTTTATTTGCAAAGGAAAGCAACTAACTTACTAATTTGCACTCCTTTCTTTGAAATCATGCTTATCCTTCCCTCACTTTTTAAAATGTTTAAAATGTTGCACAGAACTCTGGGTTTAAAACAAATTTGTTGTATCTTAAGGAAGTTATAAAGAACTTGTGCAGTGTTTTTGCAAACAATGCTGTTAAGCACTTAGTAACCTTATTCTCTGTAAACTGGTGAAGAGTATTGTGAACTTTGCACACTTTCCCCCTCCCACACAGGCTAAACAGAAAAACAGGTAAATAGCTGTGTCCATGCAATCAGTCTAGGAGAACAGTATCATTTGTCGAAAAGCACACCTCCATCAGTGAGAAGTGTTATATGGAAATAGGTTTTATGTAGGCTGCTTTTGGAAAAAGACTGAAAGTCAGTGATCTTTGTAACTTTCCACATAACATCAAGTTGTAACTGCTTTGTGTGCTTATTCTCCTTTGGACCTTTTCCATCCAAACAGTGTTTTCTGCAAGCAGTGCCAGAAATGGGAATGGAAGCCAGTGCTGCTGTGTTGCTATGAGATATTCTTATCTCTCAGCAAATATGTTTGTTCCAAACATTATCTTAAGTAACCCCTTTAGAATGTCAGAGGCTTTGTACTGTTGAAGACAGAAAGTTGTACTGTCAGTGGAGTTAAATCCAGTTGGCGGCAGG
>NW_009745216.1:0-760 GCF_000703405.1 Apaloderma vittatum | reverse complement strand
TGGCAGTTTATCTTTTGTTCTCATCTTATCTGTATGCTTCATGCAACAGCTCTCTTTGCAGATCAGGAATTCATCCATTCCTCATATTCTCTTTGCTCCTTGTTAATGTCTTTTCTGAGTTGGTTATTTACATATTCAGTTTTTCCTGATAGTTTTTTTTCCCCTTCTGGAGGGAAGCTTTGTTTTTGCAGTTTGTTTTTGCATCTCCAAGGTAATTCCCAAGAAACTTAGTGCAATATTTTCTGCTTTTTCCTAATAAAAAAAAATAATCACTTGCACCAGTTCCTCCTAGCTGTTAGAAACAGCCAATACCTAGTTGTGGTATAGCATACAAGACTAAAACCAGCTGAGCTTGCTGGCTTGTGTCCTTGTCTAACTTTTGAAAAGATGGATCACATTGGTTGGGAAGCAGCACTCTAAGCTGTAGTCCCCCACATTCTGGTGCCTGCTGTGAATTATGTGGCAGTTCACTCCTGCAGCCAAAACCATGTGTTTCAGATGTCAAAAAAAGTGTTTAAAACAGAGAACATGCTGTGCAGTAGATGGTACAGTCCTTCCTGAATTGCATTCTTACTGTCTCTCGTGGGAGGAGTGCATGGTGTCCAGAAGGTTACTTAGAGAGAACAGGCAAGGAGGGCAAGGAATGAGATTTCCATCCTACTGCCTACACCTCACAAAAAATAGACTTGGTAAATCTCAAAAGAAGAGAGTTTGTAAATTTCTTTTTCTGCCTGAAACTGGGGGTCTTATCTGCCAATCT
>NW_009745215.1:0-764 GCF_000703405.1 Apaloderma vittatum | reverse complement strand
TGAAGAGCAGACAATATGATGGAAATGTTGACAAAACCAACTTACTTCTTTGTTATAACTGTGCTGGGGGCTGCTTGGCTTTGTGAAGTTCAGCCCAGTGTCTCAGTGCTGACAGGCGGGCACTGCATTCCTCCTCAGCCTCAAGCCCCTGCTGTCTTTTACAAAGAGAATATTAATGTTCCTTCTGCCGTGCCAGATCCAGGGCTGTAGACCTCATGCAGTTCGTTCTAATTCTCCCCAAAGGTCTGAAATGAATTTGATACCTACATGTCTGCTTTTTCTCATGGGCACTACTGGGTTAATTAATATCTGGTTGACTTCCACAGAGCCTGGCCTGCAATACATTTGAATACAAGCATTACAGAGAAAACACCAGCACATAATAAAACACATGCCAAGTGTACCAAGTATTACCCGACTTCTAAAAGCATCTTAGCCTGCTCACACAGCTTGTGCAGAGCTCCTTGCCCAGCTTAACTCCTGTCTCCACACAAAGCAATTTTGCACCTTATTTCTAAATCTGAACCTCTCCAAAATGGACTGCTTCGTCCCCCACTGTGTACAGCTCTTCTAGACTAGGTTAGCTAGTTGATCGTTGGGACACAAATTTGAATGTCTGGATGTTTGCAAAGTGAGGGTGTGTGGAACAGCCCCTGCGTGAGCTTCTCTATGAAGTTCCCAGCACTTCTCTGACAGACTGACAAGCACCATGACATCTTGCCATGTTTTTTGAGTGTCACTGATGTTCCTGAAGGTTAGGAATG
>NW_009745214.1:0-763 GCF_000703405.1 Apaloderma vittatum | reverse complement strand
CAGCTGCATGTCTGAGCCACCTCATGGCTTTTCAATACATCCACTGGGCTTTGAGCAGATTAGGGCAATTCATCTCTTTTCTTATTAGGCTGCTCAGCTTTAGCAACCAGAACAGATAAGATCTATAGTGGTAGAAGGCCTGGAAATAAGAGTCTTACACTAATGATTTGGTTTAATTTCAACACATTCACCCAGCCACGTGTGATACTGATAGCAGGAAAGAAGAAAGTTGGATATAGCATTTATTTTACATGTGACATCCCATTTTCATTATTGTTCCCTCTATTGTGACATAATTCTGTCTGCAGCACTGCTATGAAACAGTATTATTGTCCTGTATTTTACTCAAATGGCTTTTGTGTTGATATTTTTTAACTAAATTTGTCTTCTGAACAGGGTATTGGGAGCATGGACTCTGCCAATATTGGATTTTAATGATACGTGATAAATATGCTGCCCATAAGCGAACTGCTACTCCTGAGTATATGTGATCTGGGACCTATTGTGCCAAGAAAACAGTCCTCAGATTTAGGTGTCTGTAATGCATCTACTTTAAAACCACAAAATATTAGTAAATCTTGTGGATCTTAGCAGAAACTGGATTCAGCATAATTTCAGGCTGTATGAAATCTCAGTCTATATGTAAGTCTTGAACAAATGCCATGCAGTAATTAAAAAATTAATTCACAATTAAATTGCCCTAATCCGCTCAAAGCCCAGTGGATGTATTGCAAAGCCATGAGGTGGCTCAGACATGCAGCTG
>NW_009745213.1:0-765 GCF_000703405.1 Apaloderma vittatum | reverse complement strand
CTAATTTCCAGTCTATGTCAAAAGACAGGGCCTTTTCCTCTGTTGCTGCTTTAATTACTTAGTTTTCCCAGATACAAAATTCTGTTTAAATGCTGGTATGTCTTCCACCTGTTTTTCATTTGGCCACAATTAAAAGGAATGCTCCGAGGTTGCTGTCTGTGATAAAAGCATCTTGGAGGCTCTTGGCTTTTTCAGATTAACTCCAGGGAATCCCAGGGAGGTTCATGGTGTAACATCAAACACTGCCACTGTTCTAGGATAAGTTATGTTTCGTTCCTCAGAATGACAAATTCTGCCGTAACTGACTACTTCTTACGTACCTATCTATGGAGAATTAAAAAACCCAGTGGTTTACTTTAAGAAAAAAACCTGAGCCTCTTCATTCTACTGTGTAAGAAGGGTAATTCATCCCCTGTGCACAAACAAGTGATAGCAGTGCATCTTTTAGCCAGGAAAGTCTCCTAATCAACTCAGTAGCACAAGTCAGAAATTTTATCTTTGTTGAAAGAGCAGCTGGGGTGTGAATAAATTGCTGTTACTGGTTTTAGTAAGGGTTTTTGGTTTTTTACGCTCAGGTCAACAGTGATAACGTTTATCTGAGTGTAAAACAAAAACCACATCCAAGATCTCATGAACGTGGAGATTTTTAAATTATGGCAAGGATTAATTTTTAATGTTTGAATGTACACTGGAGCTTTCTGTTTTCAGCTTGCTCCACAAGCACAAAAAGAAGGAAGAGAGACTTCTGTTTCCTGTTTTATCTTA
>NW_009745212.1:0-764 GCF_000703405.1 Apaloderma vittatum | reverse complement strand
TAAAACACCACTTGCCACGAGTGAACTACTCCAAAGCCTAGCAGGGTGAACAGCTTGGCTGCTGACTACTTGTCAGGCACTTGAATCCTCCCTTAGTAGGAAAACATATTTGACACAAACATAGCATTTCTGGGTTTAGTTTAGTTGACTGCTACTTTTATCACTGCTGACAGGTTATATTTGCTTAAAGAAGATTATGAGCCCAATCAAGACCTAATTTCAAGTAGTTTACTGGTATTACTACATGAAGTAATGGATATAATTAAGAGTTACTCGTCATAATAGAAAGGTGCAGTCTGCATCAGGCCTCAGAGGTACAGCAGTTATCTATCTAACAGCATGGCTTATTTATATCTCTTACACGGCTATGTCCTCCTTATTTGAAAGCTCAGGCTGTTTCTTCAAGCTCTAATTAAAATATAAAATAAGAATGGGCTACTTTGTTGACTGTCTCAAGAACTGAAAGACTGCTATGATTTTAAACACCTTTTTCCCTAAACAGGAGAAAAATTCTTGAGTCAGTTAGTTAATCCTCATGGACAAACACAACTTGTTACCTTGAAGTATAGAGTCCCAAAGGTGAGTCGCTGGGACAATCAGATGGTTGCAGCACAACCCCTAACAAAGCATTGCCATAGTTTGCATTGTGCATGAGCTTTCACACTTACACGTCCAAACTTTACACAAGGAGAGTGACGATGTAAAAATCAGTTTTCTCTATTTCACAGAATCTCAGAACATCAGGGGTTGGAAGGGACCTCAAA
>NW_009745211.1:0-762 GCF_000703405.1 Apaloderma vittatum | reverse complement strand
CTCTCAACTAGATCAGGCAACACATGGAGAAGTTCTGTTTTCTTTCGTCTCCATGCACACGTCTATCCAAGTTTAACTTTCATATACTAACATAAAGCACCATGCCCAGAAGTAGATTAATGTTTCCATGACAAAATTTCATAATGAAGACTGGACAGTTCTCAGACTTACTGGTATAGTTACAATTAAAAGGAAAAATCAAGATTTTAAAATGAGATATTTCAATATTTTCCAGTCTCGTGGTACTAATGATGCAGTTATCTTCCAGAAAATCTAGTGTTTTGCAAGTAAAGCAGAATGCCCCACCCCACAGTTTGTTAATATACCTCTCAAATTACCTAAGTACAAAACTTTATTACTTTTATACAATTCCAAGGCAGTTTAAAGCTTGTCTTCAACCTTGTAATACCAAAATGCACCCAACTCCCTTTGAAGTGCATCTTTCTTTCAACACAGTAATGAATATTGAGAGGTAAGGGGGAAAAGTACAATCCAGATACGTTTGATGGTTCCTTCAAGGTTTTTTCTTACGTAATTTGGGAGCCTTACAGGGCTCCCTCCTTGCGTAATTAGCCCAAACGCTGCTTGTGCATCTGAATCTGCGAAGCTTTTACGGTTGTATTTTGGGGATTGTTTTAAGGCATTCCAATGATGATTAAGATCCATTATGGTTACAATACTGCATTTTTTCTAAAGCAAGTTCAAGGTGTGACCAACTGACTGGACCTTAAAAAATTTAGACTCAAAATAGTACCACCAAAA
>NW_009745210.1:0-766 GCF_000703405.1 Apaloderma vittatum | reverse complement strand
AGATGTCCTTAAAGAACAGACTTTGAACAGTAGCAGGCATTGAGGCAATATAAGACCTTGATTATGCTTTGAATACACAAAGCTGTCACAATACCAAGTTTAACATTAATTGCAGATAAATTCCCATATACTTCTCACCTGAATTATTAAATATTGAATAGTTTTGGCTGGGCTGTGAGAGTAAAAGCAAAATTACTCTTTCACTAGTGGCCTCAGTTGTATGCTGGAAGCTAATATTCCTCTTAAAACTGCAGTTATATATAAAAACAAAAACATAAACTAGGCACTCATCCCATTCACTGAAGTTCAGGAGCCAATTCAGTATATAAAGCACATGCTTAAACCTTGGAGAGATCATAACTTCTGATAAAGTATAAAAGTATAATTCATAAATAAATTGACTATATCAGTCTAATAGCTCTGAAGAAACCCTCATCGCCACTCCTGTGAAGTTATGAAATTTTTTACTTGCTAAAAAAAAGTAAAATACAACAAAAAATGCAACCAGGCTATATGATACAGCTTTGTTTACAAAGCCAAGTATCTTGTTCTACAAAGATTTCCAAGTTAAGCCTTGGACTAAAGCATGATAGGCTATAGCTACTTTTGCATTAAGCTTCAAAATCTCTTGGTAATTTAAACATCATCTGACAAGGGTTCAGGAAAAGAAACAACTACATTTTCAAGCAATGGCAACCATTAAAAGTTCTCCTTTAACCAATTATTGCTAAGAAGACAAGGAAGAGGAAGACATGTTTGCATTTGG
>NW_009745209.1:0-757 GCF_000703405.1 Apaloderma vittatum | reverse complement strand
TACATTCTTCTTAAATAAGAGAGGAATTATCCAATTAAATCCAATCCAATTTAAGAAGTATATATTATCTGTATCTCCAGCTTATAGGAAGAGAAAAAATACACAGAATGGGACTCTTCCAGAGATGCTGAGAACATCTGGCTCCCAGGTACCGCAAGGGAGGCTTAGCCACTCGGTAACCCTGCCTGTCCAGTTTCAGACTTGGAGTGCTGTGGTTTAATCTCAGTTCATAGGGGAGCCACTGGGGATGGTGACATCCTCTCTGTAACCATAAGTTCCTTCTACCTTTGCTCCTCCTTCTTCTAAAAGGTGAGAGAATGTGTTATCCCTCTAAGACACTAGTTAACTTACAAGTGTTTGTAACCCATTATGATATCTTCCTCCTCTCATAGTTCAAAGGTCTGAGACATCTCAGAGTTGAGATCATTACAGTGAAGTAAAACCCAAATTTGAAGGAAATCAGTTACCTATTGATGTAAGATGTTTTCACCTGCTCTGTTTCAAAACTGTTTTAAAAACACTTCACTCAAACCAAGTTCAAGAGCACTCGAACACCTGATCTGAAGTGAAAGCAGTGGACGGTAGGTCCTGAAATACTCCTGAGCATCCAGGCCATGAGTCTGAAGCATCTCTAAGTGCAAGGAGCCTGGCAGGCTGCAGCAACATGTGGGTGGACCAAGGATGCTCTATGTGACATCTCAGGTGTTGCGGGTTAGGGTTGGGCTGGTCACTAAACACTGACAGATGCTCTCTAACC
>NW_009745208.1:0-763 GCF_000703405.1 Apaloderma vittatum | reverse complement strand
AGGTCGGGGTTGCGGGACTGGTGCTGGTTCTTGAAAAAACGAGCGTGACCTGCAAGAGGCCGTGGTGGAAGGGGCTGCCCGGGCTGCCCTTCCCCCAGCAGAGGGGAAAAATGCCGGTGCCGAGCTGCGGCCTTGGCTCCAAGGCATTGCATTGCGCAGTCGTTACGCTTTTTAAGTTAATTTGTAAGGCTTTCGAGACAGAAAGTGTGACAGCTCTCAGTTTTGCTGTGCTCGCTTGCTCAGACGAGGTGGAGCAGCAGATCTGTAGTGCAATACTTCAGCTATGGCAGACGTAAATTTGGAGAAGGTATTTCAGTGGGTACCGTACGGGATGTGCATCCGGCTGCACGTAAAAATGTGCCTCATAAGAATTTATGACAAAATTCGTCTTCGTTTGGTCGTGCTTTGTTTCCTTGAATTCAGAAGAGCCGGTCTCATAATTCAATCAGGATGTAACTTTCGGAGTTGAAGGATGTAAAATAGCGTACGAAGCTTAAGTGCTTATAAAATTACACCAAGATTAAAGGAGCAAAATCAATGCTCTTTCAAAGAATTATTTAGGAAGAGTTACTTCAGAACGTTGCTTTTAAATAATTTATGGGCACCTTGCTAAGAGTTTTGCAAAATGTCTTGAAGTCGTAAATGCAGTATTTACAAGCAGAAAACAAAATTAATGAAAAATAAAGTTGACCTTTTTAATATTAGCTCCAAATTAACATATAGGAAAGTAAACTGTGGTGATGTCTTGGTTTTAATTCCACAC
>NW_009745207.1:0-759 GCF_000703405.1 Apaloderma vittatum | reverse complement strand
TAATATATATAATATATATAATATATATATATAAGTAAACTGTTATATTATAGCGATAGCAGTCATCACCTCTGCTTTTACTACGCTTACTGGTACGGTCAGGAAGATTATTGGAAAGTTTGAAGGCTTCATTTTGTTATACTCTGTTCTTCGAGTCCTAGTCCCAAGCAGTATGCTGTCTAAATATTCAAGTAGTTCAGTGTTACATTTTGGGAAGAGCTAGTCTTCTCAGGCGCTTCGTGCTTTGGGTACGCCGAAGCACTTTCACGAGCTGGACGCTTCAGAGGGAAGCTGGTTGACTCAAGTGTCTACTTCATAGCACAGAAGCCAGAAACGTCCTGCTTGATTTCGTGTCGTTCACTGAAATCACAGCTGACTTGCAAATACTCTCCAGGTTGAGAAGCAGCAGTGCTATTCTGATTGGAGCAACTTCTTTACAACATTTAATACAAAAGTTGCAGGGCATGATGTATAGCCTCTGAATGAGTTGTTACTGTCATCTTCCAAATTTAGTGTAACATGAAGAGGAATTACATCAATGGAAAGCTTCAGTCTATCATAGTAAAACCTTCTTTTAAGAAGAGAGATTCCTCCTACCTCATAACAAACAGATTTGCTCCCCCCTCTCCAGATGGTAGTTTAGCAGTTATATTCTGTCAAATTGAATAGGTTTGGCTTTGTGCATTTGGTTTTGGTGTTGTTTTGTTTTGTTTTGTTTTTTTTCAGTAAACTGAAGTTAGAATCTTCTGGAAAGGAGTT
>NW_009745206.1:0-760 GCF_000703405.1 Apaloderma vittatum | reverse complement strand
ATACAACAGATGCCATAACACAATATACGTAGATTTATTTTTTCTGATTCCTTTTGGTTTTTTTCTAGATGATTTATTGATAGTTTTCCACCTGGTCCTTCTTCTGTAGCAACAGTGCTTGGAACTTTGTTTTAAAAATCCATTTATGTTTCTCTACCTGTCATGTTACCATTTTGTGGCTTTCTGTACTACAAGGGCATCTGCCTTTGGACACATACCTGCCACCTGCCTCTTCACTGCTTCTACCTTGTCTTGTGACGGCCGGTTGCCATTACTGCACCTTCCCTCCAGCTGTTAGCAATTTTCACATCATGTAGCTCCGTACCCTTTCTTTATTAGAAGTCCCATTTGCCCTTGAACATGTGCAAAATGCATGGGAATGAGTGTATTATAAAATTAACACATAAAAGTCGTTGAAATTGATATTACTGGGCATGTGATTAAGCTCATGCACTATGTTAGTCGTAGCATTCTGCTTTTATCAAACAGAATAAAGGAGCTACTCTTGCCGAGGAGAAAATAGAACAGCAAAAAGAAAGTGTCAAACATTTGCAAAAGCAGCAGGGTTTAGTACAGAACTGGCTCTCGTATATGGAAGATTAAAAGGAACTCGTTTAAGTTGGCACGATTGTACAAGATGAGGGTAGCTGGGTACCTTTCGGTGTGCATCAGTGAGAAATGGCAATTAGCGCCTTGAATCGGTCGGAGGCCACCGTCCGAAGGTGGGGCGTCTGGAAAGACCCTCATTGTCACCCACACA
>NW_009745205.1:0-763 GCF_000703405.1 Apaloderma vittatum | reverse complement strand
ATGCTGATATTTAACAAAATAATTTAATAGAAATCCTGTTCAGAAATGTCTGTATTCTTAAGGAAAACATTCATTTGCCACTAAACACAGACACTTGAAATGTGACATCATCTTCTAAAAAGGCTTATCCTTTTTAGGCAGCACTCATCTCAGTCAAGGGCTTTTTTTTTCGTTTTTATTTACAAAACCATTCTTGCTTTTGTTGTTACAACGCTGAGGCTCGCTGTGGTAAATGCCAGCTCCTAACCCACCATACAGCAGACAAAAACTCTGAAGCACGTGGAAGAACTCCAAGAATTATCTCTGGCCGTTTCTCCTTTATATATAGTCTTAAGAATTTTTCCATTCCTGTTTGGGACTTGGGGGCAGAGGGAGGAGGGTAACGGATTGTTTTGGTTTAAGTTATTTTTATTAACTGCCTGGTATCTGCTGGCTGCTTGGGAAATTTATTGCAAACACTGGTCTCCCTACCTCCATCTGGCCTGAAAGGGAAAAAAAAAAAAAAGCCAAAAAAAAGCTGCAGAAGAGCGAACGTTGAGGAGGAAGAAAATTAACAGATGACATGCCTCCTACAAACATGCCAAATTATAGATGCTGTCTGGATCTCCCAGTGGAGCTCAAGAGCTTGCAGATGTTCACGAGGAGTCTGAATGTTCTCATGACAACTCTAAACTGGGATCTCAGATTACAAAAAAAAAAAAATCACTCATAAAGAGAGAGGTTTGAGTGGAAACCATTTTCTCTCTCAGTGTGTTTTTTTTTT
>NW_009745204.1:0-763 GCF_000703405.1 Apaloderma vittatum | reverse complement strand
GTGGAGTCTCCATCCTTGGAGATACTCAAAAAGCCATCTGTAGATGGTCCTGGGCAATTGGCTCTTGGTGGCCTTGCTTCAGCAAGGAGGTTGAACCAGGTGACCTCCACAGGACCCTCCCAACTTCAACCACTCCGTGTTTCTGTAAAAGATTTAATGTATGCAGGGCCATGATTTTTGTGGATTTTTTTTTTCTGGTTCTGTAAGGAAATAATGTTGTGGCTCTGCTTGGTGCTCACCAAGGTGTCATAAAGCAACAAGTACTGTAAACTTGCTCAGTATTCCCTGGCAGGATCCCTTTTTGTTTACTAGTAGCCAAAATGGTGAAAGGCTCTTCAAGATTGTTCTTATCCAGCTGGGAAAAGAGAAGACTGATTTTGAGAAAGCTGTGATCTCCAAAAGGGTGGTGCCATTTCCGTTGAAGCACATGGTGTCTTTTAGAGATCAGAAAGGCTGTAACTGTTTTTGGCATAATTTCCTAATAATATTCATTTTGTAGAAAGACTTGTGAAAGGGTGAGTGAGGTGTAGGTCTGATGTTGCAAGTTTAGCAGAAATAGCACACAAAAATCTAATTTCTTTTTACATATGTTTAGGAACCAGGTGAAACAGCACTTCATTTAGCAGTCCGGACTGCTGACCAAACCTCTCTCCATCTGGTTGACTTCCTTGTACAAAACTGGTATGGATTCCTTATTTTTCATTAAATTGTGCATGAAAAATGTAGCATTCAAAGCTCAGCTCACAGTGCCAAGGACAGTGTT
>NW_009745203.1:0-760 GCF_000703405.1 Apaloderma vittatum | reverse complement strand
TGTGGGTCTTGGCCACCATCTCTCTGACAATGTCTCCTGCCCCTCTGGGCACAATAAAACTTTCCTGCATCCAGGTTTTGTCTCCCTCCCTCTTTGACCTAAGTCAGGCAGACCCTGGGCGTGGTGTCAGAAACTGTGGAAAGGCAAATGCTGGTTCTGAGATGCCCAGGCCAGGTGAGTGGACACAATGCTGGGAGTGGGAGGATGCAGGCAACCAGCAGAGGAAAGAGCCTTGCTGCAGAGGCATGTAGGAGCTTGGGAAAGGTCAGAGAGCAGGCCAGGGACTGGCAGTGCTGCTTTACCTGCCCTTCTCAGATGAGCAGCAGCACCAGGTTCTTTGTCTGTGTCATGTCATTGTCTTCAATCATCCTCATAGAGGAGGCTGGACAGGAGACTGTCTTAAACCCAGCACATGAGAAATGGCCATTGGTTTCTCATTATTAGCTCCTCACACAATGTTCTGGGGGTGCTGAGAACAGCAAGAGCCACAGATGTAATGGGATGCATGGGGAGGAGGTGGAGGGAGGGAATTCTTGCCCTCCGCTCCAGTACTTTGTCCAGTTCTGGGCTCCTCAGCATAGGAGAGATGTGGGATGAGTGAGGAGAGGCCAGCAAAGGGCCACTCAGATGATGAAGGGAGTGAGAGCATCTTGCATCTTCAGAGAACCTCAGAGAACTGGTCCTGATCCTCCTGGTGCTGAGGAGGCTTGGGGCATCTCCCCAATGGACTCACATGCCTGAAGAGAAGGTGTCAAAAAGA
>NW_009745202.1:0-757 GCF_000703405.1 Apaloderma vittatum | reverse complement strand
AAAATTTTCAGCATTCTAATTTTCAAAAGCAAACTATATATATATATATATATAAATTATCAATCCCACTGGAACAGAAAATACAAGTATTAAAAAATTCTCTGTAAGAGGCAGCAAAAAGAAAAAAAATCACAGATCAGAGACAACCTTTCGGCCTCATTTATTGCACTGTGTCTGAAAACACTGTTCTGAAGGAACTGCCTGCAACCGAGTACATGAATGACATCTACTGGTTTTGATGCATCTGAGCAGTTTGTCAAAATTAATTTATATTTATTTTGAACTCACTTGTACAGCTGTAAGTCAGAAGAAATGCTATGGAAATTGATTGAGCGTAGACCAGCCTAAGAAGACCTTGCAGAAAGGGCATTTCATTTTCTAATGTGAATATATAGACAAGGAAATAACTGTCATGGAGCAACTGCATGCTGCAGGTTTATCATACAGAGTATCTGAGAAATAATACAATAAGAAATATTATCAGCATTCAATTGCATGAGAAGCTGAAGGACTTCGTAGGGGAGTCCTCCTAAAGTCTGTCAATTTCAGAGGACTTCTGACTTTCCAGTTCTGCTTTATAGTGGCTATTTCTGTCGAATAACTTTGCATAGCTGATTAAGAAACTGGCCTGTAGTTCATCTGCCTTCAACCTTGACCACTGGTGGACAAAACAGGCCCTTATCTGTCTCGTACAGCAAAAATATTAACACCTCAGGCAAGCCATGGCCATATCATAGAATCATAGAATGGCCTAGGC
>NW_009745201.1:0-763 GCF_000703405.1 Apaloderma vittatum | reverse complement strand
CTGTGCTCAGCCTAGATTTGAAGGCCCTAGTCTTGCTTTCTTTTAACTTGACTTGTTTATGGTTGTTATGAAATACCTGGCTTTCTAGTTTACTACACTAAATTGCTTCTTTCTTGAATAAGGCAATTCCTAGAAAGAATTTTATCAATGAGCTGAAAATCAGCATTTCTTTCTAGTCAGGAACGTGCAAAGCACGTCCATTTGCTCAGCAACGAGTAATAATCTTCCTAGTGTTACTGGACAGGTGTGCGCGTAAGCCCTTTGCTGTTGAGAGCGTGAAAGCTGTCACCTGTCAGAAAAAGTGAATGTGTTTGCACACTCGTATTTACCTCTTTTTCAGCCGGGCAGTCTGAGGGCTGCCTGTCTGGTGCAGCGCACCGAGGTCATGTGCTGCTTCTGCAACGCAAACAACGTAAATGTAGGAAGTACTGGCAGAGGGGCCTAATGGAAAGCTTGCATCGTCCTTTCGGTCCTGTGGCCTCGCAGGGCTGGGCAGCGAGGGAGCGCTCTGCTTTCGCAGCAGAACTGCTCCCTGCCTGCTCTTGAGGCTTGGCACAGCAGCTCATTGAAAAGCGATTAGGTATTTCTGTAGTGACTGTTTTAGAGTACTGCTTTAGTTCTGTAGAATTTCCCAGACAAGAGTGTACTTTATGAAATGAAGTAATTGGTATTTACCTATTCTGGCTTGCCCTGATGATGTAAAAATTCATTCTTGCATGGTCGAACTTAAAATAGATGAATATATAAATCCCTGAAGCATTAG
>NW_009745200.1:0-762 GCF_000703405.1 Apaloderma vittatum | reverse complement strand
GATCTTGTGCATTTGAGTCTGACTGCATAGCCACTATTTTCCAGTTTCTAGATAGTTTATTACACAAGTCTTAGATCTATTTCAGGAGCGAGCTGTTTCCTGAGCTCTGGAACCAAAATCTTTTTCTTGTATTTCTCAAGTTGTGATTTTCGTGTCTGAGACCGGTACAAGCTCAGAGCAAGAGTTTTTCTTCAAGTGCCTTCATGAGAGAAACTCATCCAAACAGACTTCCAGGGAGTTTAATTCTCTCTGCTTACTGCTTTGTCTTATTTGGGGAAGGTGCTGATGAGTTCAGAGATTTTTGGGACGAGGAGTGAGAGAGGTAGCATGGGAAAGTAGAACTGCAGAAACTGGGCTTAAAAGGTCACGCTTGCCGGGGAGAAAAACCCATCTCATTTAGCCTCTTGGACAGTTGTTCAAGTATGTGCACGCTAGCTGATCTTCAGATCTGTCTGCCTGCATGTCACGGTACAGCTAACCTACTAATTGCTGCACTGTTTGATTTCTAACAGCTGAGATAACTGAAGATGCTTGATGAGCAAGGAAATGTGGTGTTGAATTTGAGACTTGCTGAAGCGCTCAGCTTTGATATGTCATCACCTGTAGATGCCCACGTTCCTCCAAGGAGATCCCGCCAGTGACACATGGCGCATTATGTGTTAGTGACAATCGCCCAGTTAGGTTTGGCTTTGTCAGAAGGATGCCTTGTGTGGAGAAATCTGCACAATTAGGATTTTTTCAAAGATCCTTTTTTTTTTTTTT
>NW_009745199.1:0-762 GCF_000703405.1 Apaloderma vittatum | reverse complement strand
CCACAGGCATGACATATAGAGAAGTTAGTAGGCTTCTCTTTGTTGAATGGCCACCTATTTACCTTCTACTTACTTACTGTGGCTCAGCTAATGACAGTGGAAAGTGACACTTGCCTCACAGGTTGACACCAACCTGGGGCAGCGTCAGTTTGTATGGATAGTGTGAGGCTGTAACTCTGCTAGTCTGACGGAAGGCTAATGACTGGGACTTCTATCTTGCCTAATTAAGCAGCTCTAATGAGTCCATTCAGGCTTCTTGGTTGCCTGCCTGGAACATGCTGATATTTGTGCAAAGTGTGGTTATTTGAGAACCTTTATATCCTTGAAAACACAGACCATGGTTGTTCTCTGACAGTTCTCTGTATTTGAACAAGGACGTTGGAGGTATATATGCCTTTCTCTCTCTGCTAACCAGTTTACTACCCAGTGTCCCAGGTGATCATAAATCTTAGTTTAGAAGCTGTGTCCCCTCTTAAATCTTAAATTAGCTCCACCGTGAGCTAAAACGGAGTCTGACTTTTATGGCTCCTAATTATCTTCCCCAGTGACTGGAGTTGCAAAAAGAGTTGTTAATAGACATATCTAATACTCTGCTGAATGAGGTCTTGAATGAAGATATCTTTGAAACTTCACAAATTCCTGTGGGAAAAGTTTGGCTCTCAGCTTTCTGTTATCCTTCTGCTGAAAAAGGTCTGTCCTTCCTCTCAGAACAAACAGATATTGCACAAATGCAGCCAGTCCTGCGTGCTGAAAGCAGGCAGT
>NW_009745198.1:0-762 GCF_000703405.1 Apaloderma vittatum | reverse complement strand
TTTTTTTTTCTTTTTTTTCCTGAAGATTTTTTGGCTTTTTCTATCAGGATTTCTTTAACATTATTAAACCCTTTAACCATAACTGGGCACCTGCTTCCACAGCTGGGAGGGTAAGATCTTTCGTGGTCTCTCAGAGGAACTCCCAGGTTTCTGGTAGGAGTCTATGAGCAAGGAAGAAGGCTTGATGCCAGTACCATCCCCTCCTGCATGTGCAGCTCTAACCATCAAATTTTTCACAGCCATGGGGGAAGGTGTTTGATTCTTAGGTCCAAGTGTGCTGCCCAGAATGCTGTTTCCCACCTCCTCAGATGAGACATGGTGGGCTGGAAGGAAGGTTGGTTCTGGTCTTCAGGCTGCCAGATGGAACTCACTGGTATGGTGTTTACATCTGGGAAAAGTACAGCTCCTCTATGTTCTCTTCTGATGGTTTACTTCTGAATACAAAAATGAAGAGGAAGAAGAGTTCCTAAGTCTGGAGGTGCACAGGTCTCCCTACTTCACATGGGATCTGAAATAAACAATTCTTCACTCCTTCATATCACTCTTTGCATCGAAGGTGAGAAGTTTTGTATGAATTTAAAGGCATGGTATGCAAGAGAGTTGCTTCACATTGTTTCAGTTAATAACATGCATATGCTACACTTATGAAAACATAGTGTTTTATGGATTTAGTCTTCTGGCAGATTGTTATTTTTGTTGTGGCTAAAACTGTCTGCCAGAAAGGAGAGTTCCTTAGCTCAATCTTGAATCTGGCTTCAACAG
>NW_009745197.1:0-754 GCF_000703405.1 Apaloderma vittatum | reverse complement strand
TTTTCACTGCTCCATAAAATTCATCATGTACTGCCAGCCTACTCACTTTGAAACGCAAAGTGCTTTATTCTAGGCCCCGTGCAAGGCCGGGAACAGTGTCGATAAAGACGCACATCTTAACTGAGCTTTAAAAATAACATTAAGTTCTCTCCAGGCAACCCATGCAAGATGAAACTCTCACTGACCAACAATCCAAAAGGAAAACACGGCCCCACAGCTGCAGTGCTTGGAACCTCCATGGAAGCTACTCGCAAACGATAAGCCAGGTGCTCAGGCCAGCATTCTGAGCGACGCGCGGCGCGCTCCTGGGGCTGCCGACTCTGCGCCGCGGCGCCCTTGGGCACAGTGGACCATCGGAGCCACTACCGCCCAGAGCTGTGAGAGCCACTGCTGCCAGCACTTCCCCTCCCGTCCCTGGAGGGGCACGGAGGGGCAGGTTTCAGCGGCCACATCCTAGGGTGAGGCACTGTCCTCTTGGGCTTTGCTACTGCCAGCGCGCACACCTGACGGCCTGCAGACGCGCTCAAATGATCACACCTGTGTAAGGTACGTGACAAAGCATAGCGCCTTGTTCCCAGAACACAGGAGAGAAGAATTGGGCAATTGCTTGTTTCAACACTTACCAAAGTTTAGACTTAGTCCCTTTACCTGCATATAGCCAGGTCCTTGGAGTCATCTCTTTTAGGCTTCTTAACAGCAGTGAAATTTTCTTGCTTTAATTGGCTTACAGAAACATTTTCGTCCATTTTTCTTT
>NW_009745196.1:0-762 GCF_000703405.1 Apaloderma vittatum | reverse complement strand
GATTAGCCCGACCCAGGGGCAGGACCTTGCAGGACCTTGTGAAGCTTCTCTGCGCTGGCACCATATTTCAGAAACTCTCCCTCCCAGCACTTCGTGGTGATGCTCTTCATCCCCTGTTCAGCGCCTTGTTCTACCCTGATGGAGGCTACACCTGCCACTAACGTACCTAAACTCGACTCTGCACAGCTACACACGTGTGAAAAGCTTGTGGGAAGTAACAGGAAAATTAAAATAGAGCTGAGTTTAGGCCATAGCAATGGGTCTCCATCAAATTTCCCAAATAACCCCACCTCAAAGGGTCATGAACCTGGCCCAGACCCACCAGAGAGGGCAGCACAGCCAAGTGTTTCTGCAGAAACGAAGGGATTTATATTTTTTTTTCAGATTGCACTAACCCAGTGACCCAAACTAGCTGTGAATAACCTCACCCTGGTTGTAAGAATGTTTAAAATTGATTCTGAAGAAGAAATTAAACAACATTTTCTCCTTTGTTCTTAAAGTGACCAATCTGGAGGAGCCACGGTACTTCTCCCACCGCATGTGAAGCCACGGGCACATCCCAAACCGAGCAGTTTCTGATTTGCTCTGCAGAAAACGCTGCCTCTTGCTCACATTTTGCCATTGGTGCAATAATGTACCCCCAAAGTTCAGTCTTAACAGCAAAAACACGACCAGACGAGCAGGTCCCCGCTGCCATTAGGTACCGAGGCAACAGAGAGCAGTTTGTTCTAAATCATAGAATCCTAGAACAATTCCGGTTGG
>NW_009745195.1:0-728 GCF_000703405.1 Apaloderma vittatum | reverse complement strand
CCTGGGCCATTCTATGATTCTAGGACATTGTTATCCTTCTGTTTGAGAACTCTACCTAAATTACAAGATTCTAACTCAAAACATATTGCATAGAAGACACAATAATCTAGAGGTTTATGTAAATAATACTCTGAGAGACTTTTATAAAGGGTGATCATCTTCATTTTGCAGATGAGATGTTAAGAACAATTTTGATAGATTCTACTGAACCTGTTTGTTCCTATTTCAGCAAGATTATTTTTGCTTAACATCTCTGAAATGCCAAGGATTTTGCTTGAAGTCATATAATGAGGGGGTTTATACTCGAATCTTGTTATTCAGCACAATCTAAGGTACTTACGTAACAACGATCACTTGTCATTTGTGCATTTTTGTTTAGAGAATAGACACCAGTACTTTGACATTATGTATATCATTTACATGAGAAACTTACTGGTTGTTTCTTCTGTCCGTTTTCAGATTTAAAGACAAGCAAATCATGAATTTTCTCATTGTACACTTCAAAAAAGCTCATTTCAAGATGATACAAAACCTAATAAAATTAATAATAAGAGAGATAATAATTAGTCCACAAAACATTTTCATCCTTTGTTTCAAAAACTAACCAGGATTACCAGATGCTCCTATTCAATGTTACAAGTGTTTGTACTAAAGCAGCTTCCCAAGAGAAACGGTATCCTATCCTACATCAGGCATCTGCCATTGCCAAGAAAACAATTTATTGGAAT
>NW_009745194.1:0-758 GCF_000703405.1 Apaloderma vittatum | reverse complement strand
AGAGAGGACAGTAGATACCATGTGAGTGGGTAACATGGGGAATGTGTGACTTCAGCTATAACTAGCTACTGAGACCATTCAGTCACATTCCTACATAGCTTTATAGAACCTGCTTAAAATCCTGTGCCCTCCTGTTTTCTCCTTCTCTTCCTCCACTACTTCTACAGGAATTGAGACAGATAACAGAAGCAAGCAAAAGAAAGGTGGTGATCCATCTGAAGTGCATATTGTCAAAGAAAGTCTAAATTTTACCATTCTCAGGATTACTAGATTAAAACACTTCTCTGTTATAGAGACTTGGCACTTACTCTCAAGAAGTTCAATTTGCTGGTGAATTAGTATCTGGTCAATCTGTTTGTGGTTGAAAAATTAAACAGAATAAATAGTTAACAAGTTGTAACTAAGAGAAATCAGGTTTTCAGAAGCATAGCAGCTTCATTTCAGAATGCAGATTTATGGATCATGACATTGTCTAGAGGCAGAGCATCTACTGGTAAAGCTGTGGAAGTCGCTCAGGTCCCTGCTCTGCTGTCCTCTATCAATTTAGCAGAGCAGTGCTTCAGAGCACCAGAGCAGATGGCAGAAGTTGTACCCATGCTGGTCTGGTTCCAGGCAGGCAGTGCTAATGTGCCTGTGCTCCTTTCAGGACTCGGGGTAGCTCAGCTACAGGGCTTGACAGAGCCTCCAACACCACGTATCCCAGATGCCTACATCAGGAGTACAGAAAAAAGCAGGAAAATGAGACCAGGAGCTCAGCT
>NW_009745193.1:0-757 GCF_000703405.1 Apaloderma vittatum | reverse complement strand
AAGCCCAAACTGTAGAGTTAGATCACCTAAGCGAGACGCCCTCAGATGACAGGCTGAAACCACGAAGATAGTTTTAACCAGCTCAGTCTGCCAACTGTGATATAGTACTTAGCTCTGTTTCATGGCTGTCTTCTCTCAACCTGCCTTCCTAACAAAGACATTGTGAAGTCCCTTGCAAAATGGGGCCTCTTTTCTCTGACTTCATCTATATTAATGAACTAAAAAATCCTAGAGTCCCTTGTCTACCCCTAAAGTCAACAGAAACAGTTGATTGGTATCCTTATTTTTTAAAAAAGTGCTGTGACCACATCCCAGTTGCTTACTGAGAGAAGTCCCTGGTTCATGCTACTTTACAGACCTTGCTGAGGAATCCTTTGAGAGAGTTCTAGCTAGTCTGGGATTAAATCACACCATGTTTTTCAGTGTAAACCCATAAATTATCAAGTTTAAAGGCCTGTGCCTATCTAATTTAATAGTCTAGAGGTAGCCTTCTCTAATTCAGATAGTCAATATGTAGTGTGCACCTGCGAAATCGTCATGCTCAGTGGGAGTTTTGGTACAAAAGTACTAAGAACTACTCTGGTAGGGATCAGTTAGCATTTCAGAAAGTTGCACAAACCCCTTCTCTACACTTCAGGTTTTCAATGTGAGCCTCATCAAATCTATAGCAGTTACATATCCTTTACTCTGAAAAGAGTGTACTGTGAACTCATGGTCTCAAAGTCATGCTTCTGTGTTATGACAAGTCAGTGAACGC
>NW_009745192.1:0-762 GCF_000703405.1 Apaloderma vittatum | reverse complement strand
TGCCAGCTGGTGTGAACAGCACCCAGCACAGGTGAGGATCCAGCCAGTAGTATCTGAAGCCACACAGGATAGGCCCTAATACCCAATTTCTCTTACATTTTTTGCCTGCTCTTCATTGTGTGTCTGCCAGGGGCTAGACCCTGCCTTTCCTTCTGGGCAGACCCACATGCGGGTGGTTGGATGAGGGGTAAGCAGCTGGCAACCCCACGAGATCCCGATGTGGACCAGCTCGGGGATCCCCCACCTCTTCCCCAGCGCGGCGAGTGACGCGTTGCAATTCATCGGCCTTAATTATAACGAGAAGAATTAAAACACCAAGAGGACCCATCTTGCGTCAGGCGAGTGGCTGCAAACTGACGCTCCCGTGGAACTGCAGAAGTTAAAACAAAATAAAATGTCTTGGATCCTTTTTATCCTCTGCTCCTGTAATTTCAGCATGTCCAAACAGATTTTGGTGTGTGTTTATAACTGGTAACTTCATTTGCTCCCGGGCTGGGACCTTAAATGCCAAGTTTCATCTCCAAGTCAGTTTTTATGGCTGAGTTACATTAACTCCTGGAAGAAAAGGGAAAAAAGGAAATACGCAAGGATGGAAAAGAAAGTTGGGGGCTGTTCAAAAAAGCCTTTAAGAGTGGGTCGACAGGTAAAAATCATAGATCTCACAGATTCCTGGGTACAAACCCCAACATGAAAAAGCTAGAAATCAGTTTCTGGCTACAAGAACTAACTCTCATTCCTGTGTCTGATGAGGGAGAGCACATC
>NW_009745191.1:0-758 GCF_000703405.1 Apaloderma vittatum | reverse complement strand
GCTGACCTGCTGAAAATAAACAAAAACAGAGTAGGTTTACCTTTTTGACTACCTCGACACACTTCATACCATCTAAATGGAGTGCCTTTCCAGGCGATCTGCACCTTGTTCCCTCGTAATTTTACTTGCAAAAAAATACTGTAGGGCAGAAACATACTTGGACTCAACAGATACAAAATATATAAAATAAGCGCATCAACTTTTTGAAACTTTTTGCCGTTTCCATTAGGTTCTTCTGTAGTTGCACTAATATGTAACACATGCACAGACTAAATTCCAGCCGTGCGTACCTTTTCCCAGAGGACAAATCCGGCTTATCTTTTAAACATGACTGTAGTCAGAACTATTTGTTTAAAGTGGGCAGTATATGCCCTTAAACATGTCCATCACAAGATGCCTTATTTTACATAAAGTGTAAATCAAATATTCCATCAGTTTCCTGCATCCACTGGTTCCCTCTTTTTTTCAAAACGAAAATCTAAATGGAGTTGGCACATATCATAAAATGTTTACAGCCTTTGTGGGTCCCACTGGCATATTTGTCCACCAGGGCTCGTTCTGTCATCTCTATAAACTTTACTTTTAGCCAATGGCAAGTTATCTTGTTTTAAAAGACCACTCTTACCACCAGCAGTTCGCTTGTACATTGGCAAGTTTAGATACTGTTACTTAACAGAAATTTCCTCGGTGTCCTAAGGACACCACCAGTTCATCACCAGTACTGGGAGCAAGTGCAACTCTGCTGCGGCACAGCGACA
>NW_009745190.1:0-753 GCF_000703405.1 Apaloderma vittatum | reverse complement strand
TTTTTTTCCCACTCTCATAATGCTGAAAGATATGTTTCCTCTACATAATGCTGAAAGATATGTTTCCTCTAACTGTCCACTAGAAGACATTATTTCCTGTTCAGAGCTCTGCCATACCATAGGACACTTCATAATATGCAGAGACAGATGGTCTTCATAACCAAATGATTTGGGGGCTGTCACTGGAAAGCTTATTTGTGATGTTATTTAGAGTTCATGCAATGTTTACTAACTTGAATGTGCTTCTAAATTTAATAGAGCTGCTCCTGTAAGTAAGTCTTCAGCTAGAAAATGTTTGCCCTGCCTGTATAGGAAGTGCCAAGTATTGACTTGCATTGCTCCTGTTTTGGTTTTGTGCAACACAACAGAATGTGATTTTCATCTACTACACTACAGATGGGAAATACAGAAATATATAGCAAAAAGATGTTTGCTGATCAGAAAACATCTTCTTTTAAAATTATTATTACTATTGTTTATTTAAGTCAATTCAAGTTGATCATGAGGGAATAATATGTTGAACCAGAAAGTGACAAGACCAAAACACATTAGCCTGGTTCTATAATGCTGACATACTGTTGAAATGTATGTAAACTAATTCTAGCACATCATTTACAGAATCGCAGAACAACCCAAATTGGAAGGGAGCTCAAAAGATAATTTAGTCTAACCATTTCTAGGAGAAGGAATTCATCAATTACACTTACCTACATGATGAATTCTGTTCTAATTCTCCATCCCCCTTCGGTCCCC
>NW_009745189.1:0-754 GCF_000703405.1 Apaloderma vittatum | reverse complement strand
AATCCTGGAATCATTAAGGTTGGAAAAGACCCAACCCTGAACCGTGGAGAACATCACTTGGACCAAGTTAGGAAGATTTTTGAAGGTAGGATCCCACAGAGCTTTCTGGTGCAACACCACATTGAACTATAGTGTAGATACACACAGATATCCCAATCCCTGTTACACTCCTAATTTTCCGGAGCCAGCTTCCTAAATCTGGAAACCACGATGTGAGCCAACTCCACACTTCTGCAAGCCCAAGAGAGGTATCATCCTTTTGTACCTTATGCAGGATTGCAGCCTGGTGCCGTGTTTCGTTTTGATCTGTAGATACCTTTTCACTCCGATCCACGTAGCTTGTATTAATTAGCCATGCACACTGCTCCTTGTGAGGCTAGGAGCATATCTAAGACTATCCTGTTTTCACCACCTGTGAAACTTCCTCCTGAAGGGCTGCAATTGCATGAGCGGTTTGGTTTCCTGTTGTCTCAACTCTTGCAGAGATGTGTACTATGGGTTTCTCTAATTTCCTTACTCCTGGCCAAGGCAGGAGCTGTCTGGTAAAAAGAGTGAAATGCAGTGATTCTTTTAGCTAATGGATTATGCCTTCTTCTTCTTTTCACAAGGGGTCTAAGTCATATTTGCTCGTCTCCTTTCAATTTGTTGATAAATGTCACATTAGGCATGGCAACTCCCAGGGTGCCAATTCCAGTGGCATTACTTTTCTGGCTTTAATTCCACATGCCCAATACCAGCCTTTACTTTCTGGAAC
>NW_009745188.1:0-741 GCF_000703405.1 Apaloderma vittatum | reverse complement strand
ACTTTGGAAAACTCTTTCTGTCTGTTATTCTGGAACCAAGAATGATAAGAAGCAGTGTGTCCAAAAGAACATGAATTTTGCTGATGGCCACATTACTCCCTCATCTGTGATCACTGCGTCAGAGGGAGACAAGTCCTTGAGGTTCAAGATCAAGGTTATTAAATATTTTTATCATGTGGAAAAGTATGTATTTTTCCTGGACTCAGTCTAGGTTTGGGAATTTATTTGTTATCATTTACATATTCTAGCTTCTGTACAGGGTACAGTAGTTGAATTACCTGTGGCCTTCAGGAATCAGATTTTAATGCTAATTGCCACATTATTAAAGAAGATGCTATCTGCTATAAAATTTGTGTGCAGAAATGCATGCTGTTAGTATCTTCCAATTTCTTTGACCATAGTACAAAATGCTGCTTAATAAAAACATAATTTATTCTGATAATAAGTTAAAGTGCCAATGATTGTATTTTCTCTCTTCAGTGTTGGTTTGTGTTTATATATTAGCTCCATATGATATGATGTGACACAATACAGTTTTAGCTGTGAAGTATTCCAAATCCCAATATTGAAATTCCAAGATGACTTTTTGTCAATGGGTATAAACCATTTAAATATCACTGAACTTCATGTACTTGGCTAATAGATATCAGAGGCATTTTCTTCTTTATTCATCTTTTTATGTTCTATTAGATAAATTTATCAATATGTTTTACAGATATCATAATATACAATAAAAGAACA
>NW_009745187.1:0-757 GCF_000703405.1 Apaloderma vittatum | reverse complement strand
AGCTGCCTTAACAAAACAGCAAAAGGCTTTCAAGTGTACTGGTACCGAAATAGCCTGCTTGGATTTGAAGTACTACTTGTTTAGCATTGACTCAAGCAAATGGAAGCGTTATTAAGTTACTGACCCAGTATCTTTGATACATTAAATGTAACTGAATTCAGAGCTAGCTTGGAGATCTTTTAAATATCAGCCCTGAGAGCCAAAAAAAATGAGCTCTTGGAAGTCTGTTAAGTCCTACAACAAAGAGATGAGTTCCTTGCATCAGGTACAGGTAACTGCTGGCAGGTGTGCTCCGAGATGAGTGCAGTGAGCTGCCAGTGTTGGCAGGGAGATCCTTTTCCTGACACAGAGGCTTCAGATGGCTGAAATGCACGGAGGTATTGCTCTGCAGTGACTTGTTTTGTGTGACAAAGGTCTCTCGAGTCAGTGATGTCAAACTGTTTCTTTATCATTTTTGGATAGCTGAGGCTGAGCTCCCACCTCCCATCTTTTTTTCAGGCTGGCAATGTGCAGTTAGTTTATTTTAATTAAATAAAAGAAGTCTGAGCCAGGCTTGTGAGGTTCTTGGTGTTGTGGAGTCCTTCAGTATGAATGAAGGCTCTTGATGGCAGCAGGCTCTGCTGAACTGCCTCAGTAGTGCTTTGTGCTTTCGACTTTAGCCTAAAGTAGGGCTGCAGCACAGTCTGTGTCAGCTGCAAACTGGGAACTCCTCTTGGGCCCGTGTTCTTGGATGTTTTTGTGAACCTGGGCGCATCCT
>NW_009745186.1:0-760 GCF_000703405.1 Apaloderma vittatum | reverse complement strand
CTCTGCCTCCTGCATCTTGGAGTTGGGCCTGCTCTGAGCCTGTACAGCAGCAGCTGGTTCTTTTCCACTGACAAGAGGCAGCCCTTGTGCCTTACTTGAGTTTGCGTTTTCTGCTCTAGCCTTTGCAGCTCAGGAAGGAGCAAAGTGTCTGTTGTCTTTCAGATACTTGACAGTTGCTCAAGGTTATGGTTGTAGTGTGTTTGTAAACTCTTACTTGTTTTCTCCACCTTGTAGTTAAGGTGTCAAAATAGCTTTCAAGGAAAGCTGCATACTTCCTCTGGAAACACCTCTTTCTACTGCATTTATTACCCACCAGTCCAGGAGAGGATTCCTGTAGGACTGTAAAAATGAGTTATTCACTTCTAACTTCCTAGTTTGATTCAGTGGTGTAGTGTTATTTTCCCTACTACCCGATAGGATAAGAGGAATAAGAAACTGTCAGTTAGTTATTCTCAGAAGACTCATTAGCTTTTATTTGTACAAAATAAATTTTCCAAGGATTAAGCTATCACACTGTGGAATGTTTAGGAGCTGTCTGAGGAGGACACAGTGATACGCTGGTATTGTTTTAATCCCTGCACGTGTGAGAGCCTCTAGTAGAAAATTAAGGAATGCTTGTCAGAGATCTGGCAAAGATTTGCATTCTGCTGCAATCATAGACTATTATGGTGCCCAAGTCATGGTACGGGTGACTAAATTTCAGGAAGTTTATGTTTGCTTGGATTCACAGTGAGGTTATACTCACGTTGGTATTTTTTTT
>NW_009745185.1:0-750 GCF_000703405.1 Apaloderma vittatum | reverse complement strand
AAATTTCTATGCTAGCATCATGGGAGGTTATTTTCCTATTATTTGGGGACCTGCTTTCTCTGTTTTGCTAACTTAAGGTTAACTTCAATCAACAGCTTTAAAATTTTCAGGAAGAGCCTAGTGTTAACCTTCAATGGAATATAATAAATAGAATGAAGTTAAATTTATGTACTTTAGCAGAAGGAAAAATTTATAGCTGATCTCCTGAGACTAGCTGGATAATGAGTCCTAAAGACTTTTTCATTTCAAATAGCAATGCTTAATTCACTGAAACATATCCTGAAAATATGGCTCATGGTAAGCCATGAAAGCTCTCCTGAAAAAGAAATGCAAAGAAGAGGGATTTATTTTTAAATCAGATCCTTTCTTCAGCTGCCTGATTATTTGATGGTTTGGAAACATGGCATTCATTTTGCACCAAGAACTGTTCATCCAAGGAGGAAAATTGACCAATTCATTCATTGCAGAAGATACTTCAGAGTTCAGGACAATTTGGCTAGGCACCTGCTCACTTTCCAGTCTTATTTAATACCACATAAAAAATTATAAAACTCTATTCATTTAATGTCATTTTGTACACCAGAAAAACTTCCCAGTGTCGTTTTATACACCAGAAGAATTGCTTACTCTCAAATCAGCTGTGGTAAAGCTAGTCAGGAAACTACAATATATATTCTATACAAAAATTGCTAAAAGTATTTGTGTATTTTATTGTATATTCAGTTAAAAAGGGGTAAGTGACCACTTTTT
>NW_009745184.1:0-760 GCF_000703405.1 Apaloderma vittatum | reverse complement strand
CAGCTTGGTCAGCTGCCCTGGCTTTCACTCCTCCCACCTTCAGCCCCCACAGAACTCGAAGCTGCTGAAGACCTTGATCCTTAGGGTGACCCATGTCCCACGGCTGGCCGTGAGCAAAACCAAAGTGTTCCTCAACTTTGTTCTCTGCAAAGTGGGTGCTGCAGTCTTCTGAAAAATGCAGCTTTCCCAAATAAAAAATTGATGGTATTCTTGTTCAGCATCGGTGTTGCAGCAGGTCACCCAGCGAGGCTGTACAGTCTCTGTCCTGGGAGGTTTTCAAAATCCAGCTGGGTCAAGCTCAAGCTGAAACACCCGAGTGCTTTCAATAAAACGGCAATGTTTTCCCACCCTGTCAGAACGTGGGAATTCCCAGGAAGTGCATTAATCAGAGAAGAGGGAGGGATCTCCCTCTGCACTTGCATTATAACCACTCTGCTACCGAGGGCGTTTAATCTCCCTTGCTGTTCAGGTATTCCCACCTCTCCTGACTGCGTCACCGTGTCCACGGGCATCTTTTCAGCAGACTCTCTGGACATACGCCCTTCCCAGGGCTCTGCAGATTTCCCCCTCCCCTTGCTCTTTGATCATTCCCACACCTCCGGAGACTCTGGTTACTGCTTTGAGCTCCAGGGAGCTGGAAAACTGCCCCACCTCTGAGAAGCCCAATGAACTCTTGCGTTAGCTCCCGGATTGTGTTTACATCTCTCCTTCCCTAGCTCTCTGCCTAAAACAGCGGCTATTCCCTGTGGAAGGTGGACCT
>NW_009745183.1:0-758 GCF_000703405.1 Apaloderma vittatum | reverse complement strand
GTTTGTAGCTTACAGACATGCTGATTCTTTGTTCTGGTCCTAATGACTATCTCCAGACCTCCTATCACCTCCAGGGATTCTTACCACCTGCAGTGATTATCACCTCCAGTGATTCTTGTATGGGTGTGGGATTGGAGAACAGTCATAAGACAAATAGTGGGGCAGGAGCAGGGAATACCTGACATGAGACTTGCATCTAAATGCTGGTGGAACATAGCTTTCTAGCAGCTTTGCGTTGTTAGCATTTTGGTGATCCTGTGTGCAGCCACTGTGAGAAACCTCAGGTTTGCAGTGTTGAGTTGCCTCTACTTAACTGTTGACACAACAGAACTGTATTTGTATTAAAACTTATTAGGTTTGGTTTTGCTGAAATGGAGCTTATTTTGTTAGGCAGTAGTTGGCCCTGATATGAATTTAGGTAGTTACTTTCTGGCTGGCATAGTGGGATATGGGTTGGGTGTATTTTAAATACAAGTCTCCTAATATTTATTCCCTCTCATCATTGTCAGTGGTCTAAGTGCAAGGAGCATCTATGAATAACATATTTGGATGCTTCATACAGGCAGACTAGTATAAATTCTGAAGCACGAGCAATATGTGTTCTTGATTAAACCATCTAAGGATATCAAAACATCTAAGGACTAAAATCAGTGGCGTGTTTTACCTCATTTCCTCCTTTAAGTTTCTTGCCTTAGAACGAACTTCTACTTTTGGTCTTATTTATATCAAAACCAGTAAAAAACAAAGATATCTCTTTG
>NW_009745182.1:0-756 GCF_000703405.1 Apaloderma vittatum | reverse complement strand
CCCCTTTTTTTTTTTTTTTTTTTTCCCAAGAGGAGGATGTCTCCTGGCCATTGGGATGAGTCAGTCTGAAAAATCACAAAGTGGTCTTTGGTGTCATTATTCAGGCTCAGCTCCTCTCCCTCCAGCATGTAATAACATCTCTTTTATCCTTCCCTACAAGCCCTTTCATTTCTCTCATTAACTCAGCAGCTTTGGGCTGTCCCATTCTCATTTTAATGAGATCTTTCTTCATATTGGGAGAGTAAACCTGTGTGTACCATCAGCTTCGTGAGAGTCTGGTCCAAAGTCCCTTGATGAGAGCTGTCTTCCAAATGATGCTACGTGCCTCAGGAATTCAATATTGCTCCATGTCAATAACAGTTGTCCTGAAACAACTGCAAAACTTCTCTGCTTTTCATTCTGGAGCCTGTGCCAAGGCATTTTCAGGTCAACTGGCATGGCCAGAGCCCCTTCCCTTAAGGATTTAGGCTACTTTACCTTGACAATGACTCCAATCACAAGGCATCGCTGTGCTCAAACGCAGGCTCGACACCAAGTCCTGATGGCAGACGTGGCAAATCTCTCTTTAATGATTTATTCTCTGCTCATCATGACCTCTGAAGGCTGCGAGTGACAGCTCCATCATAAAGATGGAGCCACGAGGTGGCAGGTTGCTAGTTTAAGGCCAGAAGGACCAAATCTCACTGAATAAAATCCTCCAGCTGGAAAGAAAACTGTCGCAGCACTCATGGTACCTGTTGGTGCATCAAGAGACAC
>NW_009745181.1:0-731 GCF_000703405.1 Apaloderma vittatum | reverse complement strand
CCTGCCTGCTTTCTGTGGGAGCACAGTTAGGTAACAATATAACATTTGGCTGGTCTGTCCTCGAAATTTGAAATTGACTGTGTGTTGTTTTCTTAGAAGATCTAAGAAAAGGATCACGGCCAAGCTTTTAAACTGAGAGATCAAGTGGGATGCAAACAATGCATAGGCACCAGCCTGGCATGGAGATGAACTTAACTCTTAAAACTGAAAAAACTGCCCTTCGTATTTCAGTTGCTTATTTGTAAAATGGACACAATAAAATAAACCTTTTCTGTATCTGAGCTATGAGATGCCATCAGCCGAGGATTTTTCCCTCTTCACCTCATAAGTCCCTGGTTCCTTGCGTCCAAATCCCATGGCTGTCAGGTGGCACTTGGCAAAGGCCAGGCTTCCCAGCAGGAGACAGCATAGTTCTCATCCTGCCTCCAGCTGCCTCACGGTTCAGTGTATTTTACTGTTGCCCAAAAGGTGGAAATGGAGAAGTGAAGTCTCTTTGAGATCATAGGCCACACAAATGTGTGCACAGCCGTCCAGAGCATTCCTAAACAGAGCTGTAGCTACTACCACCATGTTCCTCCCAGCTACTAATCCCTTTTTGGTTCCGGGTGAGCGCTGATGTTATGTTTTCCTTACTGTTAGAGAGGACAATTCTGTGAGAAGGTAAACAAGGGAGAGACAAAAGTCAGAGGGAAGTTTGGGGTGGTTTGTTTTTTGGTTTTTGGTTTTTTTTT
>NW_009745180.1:0-753 GCF_000703405.1 Apaloderma vittatum | reverse complement strand
ATTAACTGGTGAGTGCACAGGCATCCTCCTCCTGAGAGGATTTGACACTAGTCAGGATTTTACACAGTCTACTAGACTGCTTTTCCAAATACATTCCATAAAACACAGCTGGACATCAGATGCTGAAGCAGACAGCAGCTCATAGGTTTAGTCCCTGGGAGTATCAGGTTTTCATGTAAGAGGAAAGGAGGACCTACACAAAATAGCTTTAACAATATTTACTGTCCTCAGGTTTGCAAGACTTCCATTGATCTTTTATTTAAATACCTACATGCGAGCACTGAGCTACTTAGATGTATGATTTTTTCAAACAGATTGCTTTAATTAAATTTCATAGAAGAAAGGCAACATTGTTCTCATATAATACTCTTTTCCTTCAGCATATTTGATTTTCACAGATGTTTAAATGGATTTGAGAGGAAAATACATTGTATTTAAGAAGAAAATACATTTTAATTGGATTAATGCTTTGATTTTTTTTTTTTTTATGAATGAAACCAGTTAAGTTAGCGAGAATGCAATGTTACATCTTTGGGAACCAAGATCTGGAACCTATCCAATAGCAAGAACAGTATTCAATTACCTTAACCTGTGACTGCAGCACTGTGTATGGCAATTAATTAATGTGCATACCCTGCATAAATCATATTCATTATGCGCTGTCATTATTTAATGATATTCTACTTATTCTTGATGTGTTCAGATTTTTAAGACAGGGATATATATAATCTTCCCTACATCTTCCTTTTTTTT
>NW_009745179.1:0-758 GCF_000703405.1 Apaloderma vittatum | reverse complement strand
ATTTCCACATGAAGACTCACATTGGAGGAAGGATCCATTCTGGTTGTCTGCCAGGACTTGGTCCTGCTTGGAGAAAGCTGGACATGTCTCTGTCGGCTTGTACACTGGCTCTTGTCAGGTGGGAATCCATCTCCTGTTCCTAGCCCTAAAGGCAAGCTCAACTTGCATCCCAGAGGAGCAAAGTCCACTACCATGGCTGGGAGCTTTTTCTTGCCTGGCCCAACTTTCATCTCAGAGGAGGAAAGTCCACCTCCCACGGTTGGGAGCTTTTTCTGGCCTGTCTCCACGTCTGCCCCACACTTGGCTGCACACCCACTATCTGCTGGAGACACAGGGTGGTTATTCCTGGTTATTCCCCCAGTGACGGCTGTGGTGAGATGGGTCAGGGATGCAGGAAGGACTAAACTCCAGGACAATCACAGCAACCGGTCCTCTGACCTCCAGATATTTGTGCAAACAAGATATTAAACCCCCTGGGACCAGAGTGGGATGGACAAACATGTTTCCAAAAAAACTATTTAGGTGGGAAAGGTAGGCAATTGTTCAACCAACATCCTCCTCCACCAACACCCACCCTGTCAATGTCCATCCGAACACGTCAAATTTAGGTCGTTTTTTATTTTTTTTTCTTCTCTACCTGTGTCTCTTTTTTTGCTGCGGTTTGCACAGGAAAACTGGGTAAAACAGAATTCTGCTCACTAATGGGCTGCCCAAGCAGGGTTTGGCAAGGGGAGCTGCTGAAGGACCTGCTGAAGTTC
>NW_009745178.1:0-747 GCF_000703405.1 Apaloderma vittatum | reverse complement strand
ATTATTTTTTTCTGCAGAAGATTAGGTCTGATGAGGATCCAGCTGTGAATATAAGGGTACACTGACCAGCTGCATGATCTTTGCTGTCCACCTACCCACATAGAGGACACCCTCTTTCGTCTTTTCTGCTGCCTCGGCCACACCCTGCTTCGTTTTTTCTGCTGCTGCTACGACTCCCTCCTTTGCCTTGGAAAGTCCTTTCATGAACACATCCATGGCTGAAGAAGTTCTTCACACAGCACTAGAGAAAAAAAGACAGTACACTTACAATGAGATATTTTTTTATCCCAAAACAGGAAGAAAATTTTATCAAACTCAATGGAATCATAATTATTTCAAAATCTAATTATTTATACCCCCATAGTATGTAGCTTTCATCTACATCTCTATTAGCAATACACAAATACCTCTCTGTATGTGAGGTTGCACTCTATTTCAGCTAGATAGAACAGCTAAGTAATCAGAGCAAAAAGGAGTACGATTACATGGATCACCTTTACGTTTTCTCACATGCTGCTGTACATAGTAAGTTAAACAGCACTGCCAGAGCAGTTCCCTCAATCCAAGCAAAGCTTGGGGATCCTGTTTCCACTGAATCCTACAGAGAGGTTGTTGATAATGCAGTTCTTGTTGGAAGAGGGATTCACTGCTATGACAAGTCTCTTCCTTGCCTACCAAGGCATCATTTCCTCCAAAGGATAGTTCTGTTCATAGTCAGCTTAAAGAAATGCTGGCAACTTAAAAAAA
>NW_009745177.1:0-754 GCF_000703405.1 Apaloderma vittatum | reverse complement strand
CTCGTAGTATTGGCAAGTGCCTACATTTAAAAACCGTGAGCCTTGTCACAATACATTTCATGACTGGCTTTAAAAATTACAGGCTTCAAAAAACTGATTTTGTGCTTTCTCTGGATCACAAACATATTTTATTCCTTTTTTTGTTTAATATGAGGGTAAAAGGCTTTCTCATATTCCTATGACTGTCTTCGAGAAAACACAAAAAGCCTTGCGAATCCTAATAATGTTGCAAGAGTTACAAAACACAGTTCCCTGATACGCTTACACACTGTTTATTTAGCAGGAGTTAAAATGTAAAATTTGTAAGAATTGTTAATACTTCAAATGTATGGGTTTTATTAAATCTGTCTGTCATTCTCTAAAAACTTAGCTCTTATTAGTGATAGGGCTCATGCTGTGCCTGTTTAGTATTAATACTTGCAATCATTAAGAAAACAATTTCCACTTTAAGAGTGCATGGTCCAAAGCCAGCCTGTGGCAACATCCCCTTAAGTCACTGGCATGAAAAAATGCGTCTCTGCAGGCAGAAGCTGGGTCACTGCCACGTCTGCGTCTCAAGCAACACCCCATGCTCCCACGAAGAGTTAAATGCGTATTCTACTGACTTCAGCAATTGTTAAAATCTGTAGAGGCTGAATTTTCTCCCTTTTCTGCTGCTTTTCCTGTGAAATTTAGTTACGTGATCATTAAAAAACTTATATAAGACTCCAGTAGGAATAACAATAGTGTGTTCTTCTAAAAGCCAGACTCAGAC
>NW_009745176.1:0-738 GCF_000703405.1 Apaloderma vittatum | reverse complement strand
CCTTTAATATAAGTTTTAATTTTCAAGTCACCTTCAGTAATTATTCCACAAGTAGAAATTATTTAATTGTAAAAAAAGCAAAATGGTGAAAAATACCCCAAATAACATGTGTTCCACTTACAGCAAGAAGAATCTTATGGGAGGTTTCTACCAGCTTCATTACAGTCAAATATGGTGCTAGAGCAGTTTGCTGTTAATACATTAAAGTCTCCCACTCGACAAATTTTTTCATTAGAATTCTTTTCCATTAAAAAATATTCCATTCAAATTTACTGCTGATTTAGCCTAATAACAGTACTGTTGCTGTCTCAGTGTGTTTCTGCAAATATCATACACAATCAATTTAAAAGTACCTATTGATCAGTAAAGAGCCAAGAATCATTAAAGTGTCCTCCATCAACAATATAATTTCTGCTGATTCAGTTCCCTTTAACAGTAACTCTCCTCTCCCTTTGAACGTCGAGAAGCTCAGAGTTTGGGTTCCCCAAATATCAGCTATTTGAGACAGTTTAGCTTCTATATCCTTTTCCTTTGTAGCAGATATGCATATATCCTGCAAAGTAAGAACCATTTGTTACAATCTCCATGCTTTAAAATGAAATCTTTTCTAGCACTACACACCTAGGAAGAGACTGTTTAGAAAGAACATATGAAATTTCATAAAATAGTACAGAAATGTGTCACACACAGATGCAGAGATCACACTACTAATTTTACTCACCTAAATTACCTGTATTG
>NW_009745175.1:0-753 GCF_000703405.1 Apaloderma vittatum | reverse complement strand
CGGGCCAGTGGCCCTCCTGGATCAGACCGATGTTCCCAAACCTGGGACTCACCAGCAATGGGGCACACTTTTCGCCAAAGCAGGACTAAACTGAGGTCTTCTCCCAAACCTTAGAGATCCCTCCAGGCTGGGTGAGATTGGACCGTGAAGAGTACCCTGCCATCCTCTCCTGAGCCAGGGCTGAACCAGGGTCCCCATCTTCCCTCAGCCTGGGGAAAACTGAGGCAGGAACTATCATCTCCTCCCTAAACTAAGAGTAAAGTGCCTGCAGATCCTGTTGCCAAGGGACCACACCGTACCTAGGTCAGTAACACTCGCTCCAACCCCAACCATCTCACTTTCCCCTTCCTGGCCCTAGACCCTTCCCTTAGACTGATCCCAAAGAATTCGCATGACATCAGTGCCAGCCCTGAAATGGCTCAGGACAGAAGCTGACTTTCTTCATGGCCAAGCAAAGATCCCCCCCAACCACCTAAGGGCTGCCCCGAGACATCCTCTGCCCCCTACCCTCCTCCTTCTGGGAAGGAAACAGGGGCTGAGCCTCCCAGTAATGTGCTGCAGGAGCAATCAGCTCCAGAATGGGAAGCGTGGACTTCTTTTTCCCTCGGGCAGACTGTCCCACCCTTTCCTGTCTCCTTTCTGCATCTGTAAGGGACCTCCTATGCTAAAAGAGCGAAGTGTGCTGCGCTGATCCGTGCAGTCTGGGCTGGGATTCCAGATCCAAGGCCATCTCCAAGCATTAAGAAAACACTG
>NW_009745174.1:0-745 GCF_000703405.1 Apaloderma vittatum | reverse complement strand
CCCTCTGATATACATGAATTAGTTGATACAGCTTGCCAAGTGCAGATGTGATAGCATAAGAATCTCTTTCCCAAATGTTTAAATGAAAACCTTGTGAGCAACCTCCCACCCCAGGTTCAAGTATTGCTTCTTAATAGTCTCATAAATAACTGCAGCTATGTATAGAATGGACACAAGCTTAATTTCATTGAATGAACAATTTAAAAAATAATGGCATCTGGGTAGAGGAAATTGTAGTTAACACACATGGAAAAGAATAGTTCTTTCAGCTGGTCATTGTACTGGCTACATATTATTGCTGTTTCACTGTAATTGATTGTTAATAGATTGCCATACTAGTGCAGTCTGGTATTGATGGCTATTTTTCTTGCAGTTGATTGCATTTCATTGTTAGTTCACCCTCTCACCGTCTTTTTCCTAAATAGTTTTATACTGGCTTTCCCAATTACCATATTTTTCTGTCTTGTGCTTTTCTGTCCATTGAGCTCATCTGCATTCTATCCTGTTCTTGCCTTGTCGCACTTACGTATGTGCCCTGCTGTTCTGCCATTGCCCTCTCTGAAGTTTTCAGGAAAACTTTTGAAACTCGCATTCTTGTCTTGATGTGTAATTTTAGCTGTTGTTTGTGGCTGCCTTTTTCCTTGTTCTGTTGCTACTCCTGTGTGCTCTCTCTGCCGCACTACAGGAGTTCAGGAAAGTGAGCTCGCTTTCTGATTGTGCTGGATGTAGTTAGAGTCAAGATTAG
>NW_009745173.1:0-753 GCF_000703405.1 Apaloderma vittatum | reverse complement strand
AAAAAAAAAAAAAACAAAAAAAAAACCACAGCACACCACTGATGTAGTTAGGAATTCCAGGCTGCTGGTTATTAAAGTGCCCTTCGTTCACCTGCTACATCCAAACCACACTGTGCTGATTGGCGTTTGCTCTCGTAAGCAGGTATTGTGTGAGCAGTGGGCAGCTGGAACCCTCCGAGAATCTTCACTTGTCAGAGATGAATCAATCATCTCAAAAGATGTCAGCATCTGCCCAAACCATTTTATATTAGAATAAATGGCAGATGGTGGTGTTTTTATATTTAATCAGTTCCACCAAATGCAGTTTCATCTCTTATAAAACTAAACCATCTGCAGTGTGTAGGTGTACAAATCTAGCTAAATGCCCACTGCAGAGCCTTTCCTCTTAAAGGTAAACTGTACACGTTTAACATTTGTGGATGGTAAGTTCAATAAATTTCAAAAGCTTTAACAAATTGCTCTGTTTTTCTAAATACTTTTATTTTATTTTTATATTTTAAATATTTGGCATCAACTGTTCATGTCCAACTCTCGCTTCTGAATCTTATTATATAAACTGCTCGTTCCTGACAGTATTAAAATACTTTATAGGAAAAGAAAGTATTTTCTTTCTATAGAACTAGAAACCTCAGGTCCAGCCTCATAAAACATGGCACAGAAAGAGACCTAGTGACTTGTCCAGGACAAAAGACCTCAACAGAGTTAAAATTCAGAAAAGAAAAGGTCTGACCTGGCAGGTCAAGACCCAGAAGT
>NW_009745172.1:0-754 GCF_000703405.1 Apaloderma vittatum | reverse complement strand
TACTTGTGCTCAAATGTAATGATTTTTCTTATTTTTTCTTCTGAAAGTAAAAATGCTAAATTAAAATAATTCTAATCCAGAATGCACAATAATCCTTTGATGTGAACTAAGTAAATTCGATTAAATCGCTTCTATCTGAGTTAGGTCTAAGTCTTTTGTTGCAAGATTTATTGCAGGGAAAAGAATCTCAGCTCTCATACTCCGACTCTGATCAGGTCAAATGCAGTTTTTTTGTCTGTCCATCATGATTTATACTTATCTGGCAATCAATGAATCATATATTCAGGATTACTTTCAGCAATGCAATAGATAAAACAAACCTAGACACTTACAACATATTAGTAAGTATCTGTAGTTTTCTGAAAATCCTTCAGTATTGAACACCCTTGAAGAACTAATCCCAAAATATTCTATTCTCCCCTTACTCCTTCCCTGCCCTCCACGGTTTGATGATGCACCGTCATCTATCTCTATGTAGAAAGTGGCATAATAAACCCCAGAGGTGAAGAGTTCCTTCTTCATGCCTTCAGTGTGTCTAAAGACTGGACTCAGCTACTTTTTATACTAGTTTGGAGGTATGGAAAGCTTTGATTTAGTTTAAGCTTACAATAAAATGAATAAACAACACATACTCTGCAAAATGCAGAACATTTTTTCCACAAATAGTGCAATATTTTAGTAAATACATTTGCCATAGAAGTAAACAGTTCATGCAATTAAAATATTAAGTGAAAATTAAAATTTAAATATATTT
>NW_009745171.1:0-757 GCF_000703405.1 Apaloderma vittatum | reverse complement strand
GTAGACAGTATGGAAACAGTTGCTTACCAGGTTTTATTCAAAGCTGAAGGATCCTTTCTCCTAATTTCAGCATTCAAATTTGGCTACAAATCAAAAGCACTTTAATTACCTCTCCTTTGGACAGGGAAATCGAATAGGAGAATAAACATCTATATTAGACATTTATTTTGGTTTTAATCTCATAATAGCAGCCACCTGTGAATTGGATTTGCAGGATTGTTTTACATTTGAGATTAGAGGTCAACATTATCCCCAGAATGGAGCTCATAATATGTGGGGAACAACTGATAATGCAATGATTGCTTGTTGGTTTACTTTTTGCTAAATAAGAAACCATATAAAGGCTAGATTCTAAAGGAATAAGCCTGAATATTCTCCTTCAGGGACTTTAAACAATTTTGAAGTCTACCTTTTTGGAAAGAAAATCTAAAAATGATAAATCAGGCTGGCAGAGCAGTTATAGATACATACATATATATATATGTATATATTTAATTAAAAATAAATACAAAAACCCCAAACATTTTTCACCTCCCCAGTATATCTGGAGAGTCTTAACTACTGCATTAACTACTGGCTGAAACAATACTGGTTTAATAATATTTGTGGTGAACAAGGGTCAGTGTGTAACAGGCATGTAACAGGTATTGTCCTGTAAGTCCACATCTTGTCTCTGCACAGTCACCAGACACTGAAAGAGTTGAGGCAATGTAACTAGTGTTATCCTTTTGAGGGGGCTGGTTAGCTCAGTCAGTTG
>NW_009745170.1:0-748 GCF_000703405.1 Apaloderma vittatum | reverse complement strand
AAAAAAAAAAAAAAGAAAGTGTGCTGGAATCTGGAACGCATCATAAATTCATGAAGCTTTCCGAGTGCTGTCAGAAGCAAACACGTTTATGTAAACAAAGAAAAGCTGAAAGTGTGCTGCAAGAGAATTTTTGGATAACGTGGAAGAAACGTTAATATTTACATTGCACCTGAGACTCAAGGCCATTGTGCAAGTTGCTGTGCAAACAGCAAAGTCCTTCCACGTTGAATTCACCCACCAGAGACACTCCGAGCAGCACTTGCACTCCTTCCCAGGGCAGCGCTCGACATCACAGAGGGGGAATGGAAATACCCAGGGAAAGCCACACGCCGAGCAATCCCCGTCCGGCCCCGTAAGCTCTCTCAGAGGACCTCTTTGCTTGTCATTTCTGCCTGCCCACCCTCACGTGGGAACGGCTTCCTCTGAAATGCCAGCTGGGAAACTCCCAACAGCGTGAAATCGAAGCATCTTCCACGACATCTAGAGCACCACATGGTAACTCACACTCCCCAGCCTCCGTGGCACTTAATGCGAGAGGATTTGACAGCCGGAGTCGGGAAAGCGTCTCTGTTACCACGACGTGCCAGCACATCAGCTGAGCCTCTGAGAGGGGTAAGAGCTAATGCTGTGCCAACAAATCAAGTCACCGCTTGTCATTAACAAACATTAGTTATATTTAGGCTGGGGGAGAGGGGGAATCAAGTTCTGAGTATTTAATCTGCTGAGCTGACAGTATTTATTTCAGTGG
>NW_009745169.1:0-754 GCF_000703405.1 Apaloderma vittatum | reverse complement strand
TTTTTTTTTCCCCCATCACACAACAGGTTCCAGAGTGGAAGTCATTCCCACACGATGCTGTGGAAGTCATGAGCATACATATGTTCAACTCAATAAATTCACAGAGGAAAAATCCATCAAGGGCCATTAACAAATGTGTTCCCTTTGGCACATAACTTCCTACATAATATATTGCTGGAAGGCTATACCTACAGAAATATTTCATGCATATACAGTTATACTGTTCCGCTTCTGGCCACAGGTCTGAGGCAGAACAGTCATTTTAAAATTATTTTTCAAATTTCTTATTTCCATTGTCTATTTTTTAAAAATATCTTAGAAACATAAGGGATTCAATTTGGTCTAAAAATGATGTTCCATCCAATTCACAAAACAAATATTTAAATTAAGTGTCTTCAAAGTCTTTACAATTGTTAAGAGGAATAAACACGGGCAAAGTAAAAATGAGTACTTCATTCAAGGCTGCAAAGCCATGTCAGAACTGGGGTGAGAGCTTGTCCATCTGCTCCTTTTGGATTTCCAGCTGAGACAGTTCTTGTTCAACGTTTCCACCTAAGCAAGACCATGTCATCTACTTTTACTTGCTTATATTCAGAGATATGCAAAGTGCATCAAGGAATCTGTTGAGAGCAAAGACCTCATCTACAAAAAAATTAAATAACCAGCTTTTATCATACCGTGACTCAGGTTTGATTTAAGTCTTGGGAGCCATAACCCTCCACTCCTCAGAAAGGCAAGGCCAGGGAACTTGTTC
>NW_009745168.1:0-751 GCF_000703405.1 Apaloderma vittatum | reverse complement strand
TTTTGAGTCAAGAAGTCCAAGGGTAGAGCAGACTGGACAGAATTTATGAAATGCTGGGGTAGTCTTTAAAGAGTAAAAAGCGACAGGTTGGTAGGAAATCTTATGCAGACAGCTTTTTGCAAGGACAAAATTGAATGAAAGGTGGGTGTGGAAGAAGAGTAGACATTATGAACAGGTGTTAAGGCTGACATGATGAATCTAACAAGCAACCAAATCTCAGATGGAAGATACCCTATTTGTGTGCAAGGAGGAGAAACTTTTATTTATGGAGTATGTGCCAGGTTCGCCTTTTCTCTCACATTCCCGTCTGGAAACTCCTTGAAGGTAATTAAGTGATGACAGCTTTTGCAAACATTTTTGATAGTCTCGAAGTGGACACCAAGCAATGAGGGATCAAAACCTGAGCCATGTATTTCAGTTGCACGTCTGAACAAGAAATCAGAGAATAACACAGTTATATACAGAGCAAGAAGTGTGTGTAAGATCTTTGTACTTAAGAAGAGCTATGACATTTTTGTATTGTCCTGATAAGGCAAATGTGGCTGTATATATTGCCATCTGTTGTTTTTCTTCAAGGGAAGGTG
The DNA here is from genome assembly GCF_000703405.1 of Apaloderma vittatum. Classification (NCBI taxonomy): domain Eukaryota; kingdom Metazoa; phylum Chordata; class Aves; order Trogoniformes; family Trogonidae; genus Apaloderma; species Apaloderma vittatum. Next base: position 167 of record NW_009745168.1, on the reverse strand, counting down.
TTAAGAAAAAATCTCTAGTTTTGTTTTGAGGTTGTACTGTAAATCTGAGTTGTGCCATGAGAACCCAAGGTTTACCCAGCTGATGGTCAGTCTTAATGTAATAGATACTGTTACTGAAAATAATATATACAGAAGATTAACTCTGAATATACTTTTAAAAAAAACCC
>NW_009745167.1:0-750 GCF_000703405.1 Apaloderma vittatum | reverse complement strand
TTGTTGTAGTTTGGACATTTCCTTCTATTTTCTAGAGCTAAATCTCTGTGGGGATATATTAACATCATCAAGAAATGTGTCGTCACTAGAAAACGTGGCCTTGAACCCTTCATTAAAACGAACTTCCAGTTTGAAGAAGACAAAATGTTCAGCCTTGCTAGATCCTGGTAAGCTGTTAGAGTAAACTAAAGACCATTAAAATATTTGGCTGTGTGGAGTGGGACAGTTCCAAAATACAGTCAGGTCAGCGTGATATTTTTGTTCAGTGGGCAGTCCTCAGGTGCTCTCGCAGGTGAGTGCTTTGGGGCTGGTGGTGAAAGGGATTTAAATTCATTTTTTTGTCACCTGTAATTTGTTATGAAGATGGTTGAAACCCAAGAGGGTTAGTTTGTTGGTGGTTTTTTTTGCTCAGCAACTTACAGGATGTAATTTATGAATGGCAAATTGACTCCCTTCTGTCTCCCAAGAAAAACGTTTCTGGGTGTGTTTTGGCACTGAGATGCCTTTAAAATATGCAGGAGAAATCTTTCCAGAATAGGAGCTCATGCTGGTGGCAGTCAAAGATCTTCAGGATCTCTCACGTGGCTTTTTGAGTTTTACTGTAGTGTCTTACCAGCCTGTTTTAGCACACTAAAATGTTTTTACATTAAACAACTCGCTATCTTTGTGTTTGCAAACGCTTTCAAGTGGTGTTGGAGTTGCCGAAAGCAGCAACTGCAAAGAAAGAGCTCTGCAAACCAAAAAAAAAAA
>NW_009745166.1:0-747 GCF_000703405.1 Apaloderma vittatum | reverse complement strand
GAGGCCGGCCCAGCCCTAACCCACGACAGGCTTTTAGTCTCCCAAAGCCAGCTGTGAACTTGGATAATGAAATCTTTAACTCACAGTGAGTTGGGCAACATACAGCTTAATTCTTTCTCCTACATGTAGTGTCCTTGCAGGCACATGTATGCTTTCAGACTTGTCTTCAGTCAGCTCATCTTTCAGCTGTAGCAAGCACTTTACGGTTTCTTCTGGTTCTTGTAAACTTTTTGACACCTGAGGACCAAGTTGTGTTCCTTGGTCCTCTCAGCAGTTTGAGTTGCTGGATGAGCTGCAGGCCCTCAGCTCTTGTTGACAGATCTTGTGTTTTCTGGAGGTTCTGCTCTGCAGCATGCTCATTAAAGAAAAAAACGTCAACCTCGTGCAGTCTCGGACTATTACCCACTACTGATCTTCCAGACTGGTGGGAGGAAGCTACATCTTGAGGGGAATGAAGAGTAATACATGAGAAAGGCTTATCTTACAGGGGAAGGAGCTCTAGGACAAGAATTAGTAGGGGTCCTTCATAGAGCTTTAAACTAGATTGGAAGGGGCATGAGGTTGTAGCCAGGTTTGCACCAGTGGGGCAGGGGTTTAGTGTTAATGAAGACCAGAAAGCCTCCCACGTCCCTAGGGTGAAATCGGCATGCTCAGCCCGTTCCCTGCAATGCCTGTACATGGAGAATAAACAGGAGGAATTAGAAATCTGTGTGTGATCAAGAGGTTATGATCTGGTGGCAATTACAG
>NW_009745165.1:0-738 GCF_000703405.1 Apaloderma vittatum | reverse complement strand
CATCAATTTACTATTCTGCATGTAAATGAGGATTTCATCTGTCCTGTTTAGCCCTGTAGATAGATTTTAAAATCAGGAATCTTACAGTGTGTCTATAAGCACATTCCTCAGAATCACAGGAAAGGAGGGCCTGGGTTTCTGAGCTGAGCCCTGTGGCTGCTGCAGACACTTTTATAAAGTAATCTCTTTCACAAGGTAGTCAAACTCTATGTCAAAATTCATTCTTACTGGAAAGCTATACCACAAAGTCAGTGTTAGGAGGGATGTCTAATGCCTCTGAAGGTTAGCAACTTTATTCTTTTGTCAGCCTAAATTTATACATGGCCAATTCAGACTCATTTGTCATTCTGTCAGCAATTTTCCTTGCTCTACCTAATTATCTTTCCTATCTGATTTTTTACCTTTAAATGTATTTGCAGATAGCAATCATCTTTCAGTTTTTGCTTTTCTAGACTTAACGGGACAAGTATTTAGGCTCTTCTCAGAAGTCAGTCTATTATCTGCATTATCGTAGTAGCCATTTCCTTAAAAATTAATTTAAATTATTTTAACTTAATTTTGTTTAACACAAGAAGCCAGACAGAAATGCAATATTCCAATATACCTAACGACACTTTGGCTTATAGAATCAGAGAATCATAGAATCACAGAATTGTAGAATGGCCAAGGTTGGAAGGGACCATAGAGATCATGTAATCCAACCTCCGTGCCATGGGCAGGGACACCTCTCAACTAGAT
>NW_009745164.1:0-741 GCF_000703405.1 Apaloderma vittatum | reverse complement strand
TTTGTCAGCCCAGTGGCTTGTTCAGTGTTCAGATGAACTAGCAGGACTGAGTCCTTGGCTCTTGTTGATGCCATGGGTCACTTCAGTGAAACCGGTGAGAGTATAAAACCTTATACTAGGCTTCTAAATCAGCACATATTATATTGTAAGCTAGCATGTACTATAAACCTAGTATAACATCGGAATCAGCTTTATGTTCTTTATCAAAAACAAATTAACAGCTGTTCAAGCACAAAAACTCCAAGCATCTAAAGCCAAAGCAAAAGCTTACTTACACATATCAACCTTGCCTCCATTTGCCTTTCCACAAGGATACTTTGCTTATTTTTGCCATGGTGTACATGTTGCAGTACTACAACATCTTATATAATGCAATATTTCTGATTTTTCCCTGAAATTCTTGGACATAGGTAGCTTCTTACAGCTTTCTTCCAACTTTAATTTTACTGATAATACCTCACAGTATGACTGAAGCACTTGCTTTCTGGAAAAAAAAACACCACCACAAAACCAAACCATTTGGCTTTTATAACAAAAAAAAATTGTTTGTGGGTATATATATAATTTTTAAACCAACTGAACAGCATTCCTTCTATGCAATTCAGGATATAAAGCATCTGCTCAGATAGCTAATTTGGCTGCATACTTAGGTTGCCCATGCATGCCAGCAAAGCATTCATTACTGTTTTCATTAAAACTTTACCTGCAGCATGAGAGCCAACAATAATTTACTTGAGTTTT
>NW_009745163.1:0-753 GCF_000703405.1 Apaloderma vittatum | reverse complement strand
TTTTTTTGACCCAGAATAATGAAAGGGAAGATGTTGCTCGTGACAAACCTTGACAAGAACAAACCCATAATGCTTCTTTACTTTATGGACACTGAAGTTGTTTCACATTATCTGTTAACAGTCAGTCTCACATCTTTTCTACTTTCATTTGCTTTCACCGCTTGACATACTAATAAGGCTTAGATTAAAATGCATTGCAGCAGAGGCAGGGGACAGTATGTTGTCTGACACTAGGGACAGAAATAAGAGCTTCAGTACAAAAGGCATATGTCTTAACAGCTTGAGCTGAAGATCAAGCTTCAAGGTGGGAGGTTGTCAAGTGTCCCATCAAGTATACTTTGTATGACACACTGAGTCATCCTACAGGTGAGTAATTTGGAGAACAAATAAAGGATGGGGATTACCTAAGGAAGTCAGGGTTCCTGTAGCAGATGGGTGATTGAACTACTGGGTATTTGTAGTAGGAATATGAATTTCAAAAAATGCAGAGCTGTTTCTGTAGTGTGTTGGAGGTCCCTTAGCAATACGATTCAGAGGTGCTCAGCATGTTTAAGAATGAATATGTTAAATTGGTTAATGTAAAACTGAAAATTTTTGAAGTCCCCCAGCAATTACTTTATTATGCTAGCTTTTCTCAGAATTAATCACGTTAAGCTAGTGTGTTAAATACTTCTTTTTTTCAGAAGCAGATTAAATCCTTTCTCCAGTGCTGTGCAATGATTTCTGCATTAGCTCTCTTTCTTGTCATCACAG
>NW_009745162.1:0-738 GCF_000703405.1 Apaloderma vittatum | reverse complement strand
TCATGGATGTTGTTTCGTGCACCTTCCCCTTTCCTTGCTGTGTGACAGCGCTGTCGTTCAAGGCAGACAGGCAGGAGATTTGTTTCTTGGGGTCTTATCAGGCTTCTGTTAGTGATGAGCCTGGCCCCCATCAAACGAGATGACCTGAGGTGAATGGGAAATGGGAATTTGACTGCACACATAACCACAGACTCTGCTTGCTGCTTCTCTTTCCGGTCGGTCTCTAATCTAGTTTTGTGTCCCTTTACTAACTCACCTGCCATTATTAACTCCTGAGCCTCAGGTGTGGGCAGTGCCTAAAACTGTACCACGCAGGGTGCTGACTTGCGTCGCCACGTGGGAGATGTGCTCCTTGTGGCTTCGCCAGGCTGGGAAGATCAGGCTGGATACGTTCCTGGGTGCCTTCAGGAGCTGCAGGGTAGGGGCCGTGTTCTTTAAATCGATTGTGGAGGTCATGCTGGAGCCCGCTCCCGCTTGGGAAACTTCAGAATCAAGGCAGCGCTTGGTGAGTGTCCAGTCGAGGGGCTCCAAGCAGGGCTGTGACTCATGCCTTTTCCCGGCAGTTAATTTAAAAATAGAATTGAAATTGAAATACGCTTTGAAGGTCAGAATGTGAGGTCAGCGTGTGTCTGATAGTTTTTCAGGGGGAAGGTGTTGACAGAGGACAAAGCACTCTTCCTTTTCAACCCCACTTGTGCTGGCCATATATGCTGAACGTATTAAAAATGAATTTTCTTC
>NW_009745161.1:0-750 GCF_000703405.1 Apaloderma vittatum | reverse complement strand
TTTATGGCCAGGGCAGCCCAAATCATGAGACACCTCTTGAGGGGGAAAAGCCAAAGACTATTATGGTATTAATCAATGTTTAGCAGTGACACCAAGAGCTTTGGAAATTTACTTGGTAAGTACAAAGAGGTTAAAAATGTTTGATTTTAAACATCTGCTTTACTTTTTGCAATTTGGAAATTTGAAAGACAGCCTATAAATATAACACTGCCTCCTCCACAGCCCAACATCCCTTGCCTTTCTGAGATGCTATTAGATTTGATAGGGTGCTTAAATGGTTTAATTGAAATCTTTTCTGGTCCAGTGCAATAAACAGTGTCTTCTGTCAGTGCAGCATGGCTGATGCTAACGATGCTTCTGCATAATAGATTGTTGTGGGGACAGCTACTAAGGTAAAGAGTGACTTGAGAGGTCTGATAAGCTTTTACTTTAGCTATCATGAGTTGAACAGCTAATTCCAGTTAGAAAGAAGCAAAGAAAAAAGTACTTTGAAAGTTTCTCATTTCCTTTGTTCTATTAGGGAAATTTAACAGTATGATGACCCATCTCTCAAGTGGTGTGTAACTATCCAGTGCATATTAAAGTATTAGTTGCTTTTCACTATGATCAAGGATGTCTAGTTTTAGATAAAGGAGTCATTATATTGGGTTAAAAAAAGTTGCCAGTGTTTGTGTACATATATATTTCTCTGCAGTATTTCAGTACATAAACGATATTGTGTTTTTTCTACTTCTGTATTGCTGCTTGGTC
>NW_009745160.1:0-738 GCF_000703405.1 Apaloderma vittatum | reverse complement strand
AAAAAAAAAAATCTATGCTCAACTTTACGCACATGATAAAACTTCTAATTAACTTGAACAGTACAGTCTTTTCTAACCAGCACCATGATAAACGGCACACCTGCTTGGCTGGGATAACTGCCAGGGATCAGATAAAATGCAATGCATCTCAATGACATTTTGTAAAAGATGGGTAAATGATGCATGTGAGCCAACTCTTCTGGCACGCTGTTCCTTGTAGCCTGGTGGCATCTACTTCCACCTGTGAACTCCTTTCTTCACTTCTTGGAGCTTCCTGCTTCCCTACAAACACTGCGATAAACCATGTACTCATATTCCAGTTTATTATTTAAAACTTTTCCTTTCTCACCTTATAGCTAAATCAAATTAAAGATTATTGCTACGTCCAACAACAAACTTCTAATGAAAAGAATGGTATAATTGCACAGAATGAGTGGAGCTGTACGATGAGTAACAGAATTTTAACCACTGAGCTGACTATGTCACCAAAGCAGCACTAAAAACCTGCTGAAGCTGATTTTGCTAAAACATTGAACTAGGCAGCAGCTCCTGAGTGGATATTTGAAAAATCATGCTTTGGAGATATCTCTATACTTATAAATAAGAAATCACTTGGCTCCTCCAGCAGGAAGAGGCGAAAATTTCCAGGCATAGAGAATCCATGTAACGCTAGCAGGTTTTTATTCATGTTTCTGTAATGTCACGGGTTTCTGATCAGTTTTCAGATGTTACTTTATT
>NW_009745159.1:0-741 GCF_000703405.1 Apaloderma vittatum | reverse complement strand
GTGGCCTCACGAGGGCAGAGCAGAGGGGCAGCAGGGATCAGGGGTCGCAAAGGGAAAAAGAAACTGGAAACTTGCTCTCCTAGGGAAAGCCCAAAGCCAAGCTCAGTCAGAACCATATTACCAGGTAAGTTTTATTTACAAACTGGCACAGTTCAGAATTAGGGTGCAGAAAGCACCAGGACCACAGGCCCCAAAGACATCACCTCTCGACAAGCATTACGAGGACAACTGTTGCAAATGTTACAGAGGCTTCTCTCCTCTTTGAAGGAAGAACACAGCTGAACATGAACTCCCCATAGCAAGGTCTGGACGATTTTGTATCCTCCAATATAAGACAAGCTGTTGGCTGCACCAAAGTATTGCTGTGAAGTGTCCAGAGCTCTTGGGCCAGCACAGCACTGGTTTTGTTCTAACAGTCCTCAGCTAACAGATTCGGTGTTCATCAGAAATACAAACCATCCTGCCATCCAAGCTTACACCACCTCCTCCAGATGGGAAGAGAAATACTTTTACAAGGGACACATAAAAAGTGCAGAGTGGAAACAAAACAGATCTCATTTTCCCTGCAATATGACACCCCAAGGCCAAGGGTCTCCATATTTTATGCTAAAATTATGTTCTTTTGCATCTTTACTTCTCCTTCACATTACCCAAAAGATAATTCCTATCAGGGACCCCCCATATCTATCTCCCATTTAATCCTGAAACTGCCATGGTACAGTGGGGTTGTACTGCCCCCAA
>NW_009745158.1:0-747 GCF_000703405.1 Apaloderma vittatum | reverse complement strand
CTGCTGTTGCTTAACTCTATAGCACTTTCTTCCTTAAATTTCCATTTTTTTACTTTGTTTTATTAGGAAAAAAGCCCTAGACTTATCTTACCTTCATCATCTGCTACTCAAAAGGCTATTCTTCTAGCATCTTAAGACCTGCAATAAAATTTTCTGATTTTGGAACACAGTTCCACCTGCTTAAAAGGGAGCCTTGAATAACAAAGTTGGAAAGCACAATATGGTGAGTGAAGAAGTTATGTGACATTATAAATTATTTTATGTCCTGATCCTGCAGTAATTTACATATGTTCTGTCTGAAGGACAATTTTTTACAAAATCCTGGTAGTAAGAGAATTTACTCACATGAAAAATTACTAGGAATAGGTTTATCTCTGTTAATGTTTCTCAGAAAAATGGTTTTAATTTAAAAGGCAAAGCAGCATCGCTCAGTTAATGATAGAAACTTTTTCCACTGAGTATCTGTGTGCTCCCAGTTTGCTCGGGACAGTTGCATGTGCAGTGAACTAGCTAGAAACGCACTTTTTTTAAAAATTTTTTTTTGGAAGATATATTCGAATATTATCCTTTGCCACGAGCTGTTTCTCATAAGGAAAATTATTAACTTTGGCTCCTGAAATAAAGTTAGACATTGAGGTAATTAAGTCAAAATATACAATTTATTATTAAACTATTTCCTGTTCTTTTTATAACAAAGTTTTCTGTCACTTGAGGCTTCCAAGCACTCCACTTGAGGATTTTCTTGTT
>NW_009745157.1:0-744 GCF_000703405.1 Apaloderma vittatum | reverse complement strand
AAAAAAGTTTTCCTATGATTCTTCCACAGCTCTGAAAAACATACAGCTACTAAGAAACCCTGCTATGTCTCAACCCCTTCCCTAGGTCCAGAATATTATCCTTCCCTCTCTTTTATATTGGATAGTCTTTTCTAAATCCCAGAGGAATAGATGACCTTGCTCTGCACCAAGCAACAGAGCAGCTCTGTCGAATGGGAGGAGAGTGAAGTACAGATCTCACAGTAGCTGGTCCAACCTGAAGAATACAGGAGTGGCCACACAGAACACGAAGAATCTGCAAGATAATCAGTTCCTACATCCCTTCTCAACTCAAACTGTCACAAATCATGCTGTGCCTGGGGAATACTACTTTTGCAAAGCCTTTGAAGGATATGCCAAATTCTATTACTTGATAATAAAGATGACAACCAGAAAAAAAACAACAACAAAATAAAACAAAAAACACACCACCTTTTTGTAAGACAGACCTCTACAATGATTTCTAAATACTGTCTCTTTTTAGCTAAGGTTTCCCATATCCTCTAAAGCAGAGCAAAAACTCAGGCAGCGGTAAAGAAACTGTCTTGGTTAAAAGACACTTTGCCTCCTGCCAACAAGGCTATTTGGTGTTTATCTCTATTACATCCATCTGTAGCTAATTGTATAGTTATGGTAATAGTGCCCTCCAGAGGAATTTTCTAGGAATTATAATACTCTGAGCTAATACAAAAGATGTTTTAAAAATGAGTGCAACAGGAAAATGGA
>NW_009745156.1:0-749 GCF_000703405.1 Apaloderma vittatum | reverse complement strand
TTTGAGGGAGGAGAGTCGACGTGGTGCACCGACTCAGTCTCTTTATTCATCCCTCTTTTTCTTTACTTTGTTTTTCTGCTTTATCTGGAGGCTTGTGAAGAATGAATCCTGGAAAACAGAAAGTCCACATGACAGAAAAAGAATCTACTTTAAAGTTATCCAGAACCAAATTCCTCTGTGATATTGAAGAAGAGAAGTAGGAATATCCCTGGCATCAGTGGAGAATGGATATGCAATTGCTGCATTTTCTGTCTTAATTGTAAACAGCCTTTAAACCACAAATATTCATTATCATCACCTCCACCTGTCTGACCAAGTTAAAGGACCCGAAGCAGCAATTGCTGGTTTTTTTTTTTTCAGCCCACGGTGCATACAGCCTCCATTTAGAAAATAATCTGCTGCCCAGTACCCCTTTGTTCCCAGGTAATTTCTCCAAGAGATCCAATAGCTGGAAACTGGAGCCAGTTACAAGCTGGATGCTCTTTTAATGGAAACTGAGGTAGCTACCACAGCTGCCTTTTCAAACCAAACGGCACTTCCTAAGTAGGACAATGGTAGGTATTGTAGTCTAGGACAATGATAAATATTGCAGTCTCACTTTTAAGATCTAAACTTTGTGTTTTAAATTTATTTTCCAGTCAAGGGTCTTTTTCCTGCTAAAGCGGGCACTTTAGCACGGAGCTAAAGACTCCTCTTTCACTCTTCTACAGCTTATGGGTAAATGACCAACTTCTAACACTCCAAGCAGT
>NW_009745155.1:0-730 GCF_000703405.1 Apaloderma vittatum | reverse complement strand
TAGCGAATTTAATGCACACATCTCAGCAGCTGCTTGTCTTTCTAATATTAACAGGCATTAATCATCAGAGAATGATTTTTAAGTAAGTTACCAGTGAGTAACTGGAGAACTGAAGTGATGTAAGTGTCTGCATTTACTGAATAGACTGAACTATTTGTTCAAAAGATAAATATGTACCACCCGCTCTTTGAGAAATGGATCTGCCTTTACCCTGAAATACTACAATCACCAGTAACAGCAGAAAACTCCTGCCCAAGTTGCAGTCTCGTTCCTGCAGGTTTTGGTAGTGAATTCAACAAGGCACCCAACGTGATGGTCCAATCTCAGATTGTCGTTTAACAAAGGCAGCTGAAGTTCCTCTGGCTTTTCACACTTCAAATCAACCCTTTTCTTGAGGATCCTCCTTGAACGTCACATATCCCACTGTGAGGGATGGTGATATTTTATTTGTTGGTGCTCGGGTTGTGGGTTCCCATCCCTTGGAGTGATCGAGCAGGTCAAGCTGCTCTCAGAGGGAGGCATGAAGGGAGGGATGCTCCAAGTACCAGGACTGAGAGCTCTGGGTTTGGGGGCTCCAGGCAGGAGGACAAGAGGCACAGCAATGAGCAAGACCAAGCAACCACTACCAAGATGGAGGAGCAGAGAATAAAGTTAAGAAGCAGCAGAAAAATCTCTCCTAGAGACAGGCTGAGCTGTGCAGAGCTCACCACAAGAAGGAAAGCCCCAGCGA
>NW_009745154.1:0-743 GCF_000703405.1 Apaloderma vittatum | reverse complement strand
TTTCTTAAAAAGAAGGTCCTGGCAATTCTGTCTTATTTAAGCAATTTCCTGAGTCTAAGAATAGAAATGAGCTGCCTGGAAGGCACTGCAGGCTGAAATTCGGAGACACAGGCTGCTTTATTTTATTTTTCCAAGTACAAACCCCTTCCATTTGGATACTGGATTTTTATGTGATTCTCTGAAGCAGAGCGATGTATGGTTTCTTTTGATTTTACTTTTTTCTCTCTTTTAATTTAAAAAACCTGTCTTCCAGTTAAAAAGCCAGGAAGCCGTTTTACCTGCGTGTGACAACCCCAGAGGACACGGATCAAGAAGGAGGGGAGTGACTTGGACTGCTGCGCTGCTTTACTCCTGCCCAGGGGGTTTTTAAGGGGAGGCACGAATTCTATTTTTTTTTCCAGTCCAAGAATCTCTCGCCCCCAAGTTTTGGAAGGGGGTCGAAGACCTGTCACCCACCTGGGGGTGCATGAAGGGTATCGGTTGTCTTTCTCCGTTAACCTGGTTTCGCGAAGGGCTGGAAGAGGATTTTGCCTTCTTGACTTGCCTGGAACAAGAGGATGGTTTGGAAGTGGCTGGGCGCTCTGTTGCTTTTCCCCGTGCAGATGGTTTACTTGGTGGTGAAGGCTGCCGTGTGCCTGGTGCTGCCGCCCAAGCTCCGAGACCTGGCTGGGGAGAATGTGCTTATCACCGGCGGGGGCCGCGGCATCGGTCGCCACCTGGCCCGGGAGTTCGCCAAGCGCGGA
>NW_009745153.1:0-749 GCF_000703405.1 Apaloderma vittatum | reverse complement strand
CCCCCTTTTCATCGAAGGCAACGAAACAAAGCTATCTGTAATCAGATAGGGCAAGGAGTAGTAATGCTCTGTGAACGAAGATAAAAGCGTTTTTCCACTTGACTTTGGATGCTTGCTATTCATCTCTCTAAAACGTCCTTTTGTTTCTGCAGGGCTTGTTGTAACAAATGGGATGTTCCGGACTGTGTGCTCAGCACAGCAACCCTTGTCCAGCAAGGCCAGAGAGATACTCAGCTCTGTGGGCTGTAAAGAAAAAATGGATGAAATATTTCAACGTGAGATCACAGGGGCTGTATGCCTGAGGACCAGCAGCTGATAATTGAGTGACAGTGTTTCCACATATATTTTTTTTAAAAACTTTGACTATTATTATTTTTTAGCGCTGGGTTATTGCAGTGATAAAATATTCTTAAGGCACCTAGAGGTTCCTTCTGCCACCGAATTTTACATCCTGTGGAGTCACGCTGGTCTTTCTAGATTATTTTGGCATGTGTTCTGACAACTCTTCTAGACGTGAATGTTTCACAGTTCTGTTTTTTCATTTTTATTGCTTTTGTTGAGTGTTTTTGGGGTAAGGAATGCTGCTAGTTAGAAACATCGCAGAAGAGGCCTTAGAAGACAAAGCTGTTACAGAAAGCTTGTGGTATGATGAAGGTAAGAGGATTTAGGCTTTTTGCTTTTTAGCTCATCAGGCTCTTATTATTATCAGCCCGTTCACGTGCTAAATCTAACAGCTGCGATTATAAAAA
>NW_009745152.1:0-747 GCF_000703405.1 Apaloderma vittatum | reverse complement strand
TGGAGGCACAATTTCTTGAACCCTTCAGTTTCAACCCCATTTCACCATCTAACTACACCCCTGGAGCACTGGCATGCAATTAACTGCAATTTGCGTGATCTGCTTCCAAACTCCCATCTGACGCAGAAAACCGCTCCCGCGGGTCCCTCCGCAGATGGGCTTGTTTGTGCTCAGCACCACCGAGGTGGGGATGAGGTCACAGGCATCCTGCCCTTGGGACACACGTCGTGGGAAGATGCTGTGGGATGCACAGCTGCGTTAAGGGCCACCATGGCCCAAGGCTACAAAGGAAGAGTGAGCTAGGATTGGGAGCTGCTTTTCGGCTCCCAGGTCCAGCCCTTTCCTGCACACCATGGCTTGGTTCGGAAGGGCATCCCTGGTATATGAACATATATACATCCCTTATATACAGGCCTACAGAAACCTCTGATACACAGACAGAAAAACAAGAATTGATAATTTATTTGAAACAACTAACAGTGATTTTCTCCACTTTGAAATGTGGCAATGACTCATCTGGGCCTTGATCCTTCACGCTCCCAAGGTGTTTTGCTTCACTGGGACTCTGCACATGAGCCAAACTATGTGTATGTCCTTCTGCAGGCTGAGACACAGAGCCATATTAATCTGTATGGTCCTGAGAAAGCTAACACATTTTAAAACTTTTTAAGCTCTGAATTTATGGCTCCAGATATACAGAAAAGAGATGACATTGCTGCAATATAGTAAAACAATTTTATTTTTTTT
>NW_009745151.1:0-749 GCF_000703405.1 Apaloderma vittatum | reverse complement strand
GGTCATGCAGTGGAGCTCCTGGATCAAGCCAGTCATGCTCAAAGTCTTTATATGCAATTTCACTCCTTACTAAGTATCATAGTCCAAACATGCAGAAGTAGAAGTAGAAACATAAATGTTAGAAAAATAGAATAGTAGAAATAAAGACAACAGTCGCTCATCTCTTCAAGAAAGCTCTTAAATGGGCTTTTAAAATAAATTATTTCACCTACCATGTAAAACAGCACCAGCCTGACTGTAAGAAGCAGCTGATGATGAATTTTAATCATTTTTAGTCCGCGTAATTATTACAGAAAACGATTCACAAGCTCCACAAATTAATCAATCCAAACAGCCGCTTGTCATTTTTACCTGTTCACAGGCAATATCCCCACTTTATCCATGAGCGACGACAGCCCCGTGGTGCCAGGATAGTGCCACAAACCCACCAGGACACAGAGCCACAGGTGAAACACAGCCCTCAACCCTCCCCCAGATCTTCCTATGGCCATGGGGGGAGCTCCTAGACATACCTTAGGTTTTTCCACTGCAGGAGATAACTCTGCTCCTCCCAACGCATCAGGAAAACCCCAGGATTCTTGAAAACAGTTTCTCAGATTCCCCACCGCCTAACTCAAGTGAGAGGTGGAACAAGCCAAACCACAGCTCGACGATCACAGCTGGAAATAGAGGTTATAGCTTAAAAACGTCTATCAGCACCTCTCAAAGTCTACTTAGTTAAGGATGGAAAGAGATGTAGAGCCCAGCTC
>NW_009745150.1:0-747 GCF_000703405.1 Apaloderma vittatum | reverse complement strand
GTAAAAACTAGAACTGCGCAACAGCTGGAGGGCTGAAGCAACTCTGGAGTTGTCTGGAGGAACACGCTGATTCACACATTGCATTCAAATAAATACGAATGTGTGAAAGCTAAGTGTGCACACTCTGATGCCGATCCAGAGGTCAGAGCTGTTGCCTTCTCTAGCAGTGCATTTGCCTGGGTACTTTGCAGAGCTCGTGCCCCAGGGAATGCAGTCTGCCAGAGCTGCTGTTACAAGTGCCTCTCCTTCCCTCTTCCAGGCCACCCCTTGACAAAGGCCTTTATTACACATGGTGGAACCAATGGGATCTATGAAGCTATCTACCACGGGATCCCGATGGTTGGGATTCCCATATTTGCCGACCAGCACGACAACATTGCTCACATGAGGGCAAAGGGAGCTGCAGTTCAGCTCGATGTCAGCACACTGAAGACGCAGGACCTAGTTGATGCGCTGAATACAGTCATTTACAATTCCACGTGAGTTTTGTTCTTGCCTCGCAGTAGTATGAGGTTGTTAAAATCTTGGGCTGCTGGTGTGAGAAATTCTGCTCTCTTCTGCAAACCAAAAATACTGTGTAGCTGGAGTTTGGGTTTTAGCTGAAAACCATCCTTCATTTCTGAGAATCACAATTTCTGAAAAAGCAGAGATGAGTAATTTGGTTTTCCTTATACTACATTTTATGATCCCTTTGAGAAAAATAGTTCTTGGAAAGCCCAGAGAAGCTCCCAAGACAGTTTTCTGCTC
>NW_009745149.1:0-747 GCF_000703405.1 Apaloderma vittatum | reverse complement strand
ACATGTAAACCAAAACACTCTATAGTCCATTAATACCTATTAATTTCCAATTTGTATTGGCAAATGCTCTTTCTCTGTGTGTTCAGGGTAGAATTTGTGTTTCCAAACAAACTATCACTGTGTGAGCTAGATGCTAATGTACCCAAACTGCAAATACAGGTGTCACCCCCAAAAGCAACTTTTTTATGTTAGGACACAATGCCCACCTCTTTCAAGCCTCCTAAAATGCTTCACTTGGGACTGTTCAGTTTTCTTCACTTCACTCGTCCACACAGGCCTCATCAGCCATCTGAGGGTGCAGCTTCCTTTCAAATCTGCTCTTAAATCCAGGAAATACAAACCCACACAGCGGCAGAAAAGAACTTCTTACAGGCAGCAACCACATCCACTGGGTCAAATGTGGAGGGCAGATACTCATGACAACAAGCGAATCTGTTCTTTGGTTCCATCTCTTAACAAAGATTGTACTGTGGGTGAATGAATGACAGTGATGATAATTAAGGACAATAGTCATAATCAGTGAAGTTTTTGTCTGAAATTTAAAGCCGGCCGGATTTGTCAACTTGTTACACTCCTGCTGCAGCCACATCTAATTCCTTAACAGATACCTGCTTAAGTACGTGTGCACGTGTCCATGCATCAGTCCATAGATACAGATATAGATATCCACTTTCAATAATCTTAAAACGCATGGATAGCTTTGGAAGAGTGGTGAAATCTTAGAATCATTAAGGTTGGAAAAGACCT
>NW_009745148.1:0-748 GCF_000703405.1 Apaloderma vittatum | reverse complement strand
GGGAGTAATCGCTGGTAAGGACATCACGACCTGTGTTTAAGCACTTCTAAAGTTCACTGCTCATTACTGCAGAGCTACCTGGTCAAGTTCTCAGTTAAGTCACAATTTCTTAAGTACTAGAGTGAATGTTTTAGACGTTTTGAAGCTTAAATATTTTGAAATTTCATTGCTGAAATCACCAGTTCAAACAAATCTGTCATTTTCGATTTCTTCTTTACAGTTCTCTTTTGATGTGACTGTTCACTTCTGTAATTTCTGTCCCTTGCTCTTCATTTTCAAAATTTTTAAAGAAACTATTTCAGTGCTGTCATTATGTCCTGGAGTGTAATATTGAACTTGCTTCTCCTGTTTTCAGGATGTCTGTAAATCTGTTAAGTTTCATTATCACTGAATTTAGTCTTGCCAAGTCGTTTGGGCATAAACCAAAGCTCCACTTAACAACTTCTTAAGCTTAACTTACCTACTTCTCTGAAAAAGCATTGTACTGCGTAGAGCTTAGTCTAAATAAAGTTGAGGACATTTACCACCTCAATGGCAACCACACCTGAAATTAAGTTTTGACATATAACTTTTAAAGTTATAAGATTTTTTTATATATATTTTAAGAATTTAACAGAATCACAGAATTTGAAGGTCATTTTCCTAGAAGGAAGGTTATGCCAACTGTAGGTATACCTTCAAATGTGTTCAGCCCTTTTTGTTTGTTTTCCATTATTTTTGCATTCACTAACCTGATTTATATATTTAA
>NW_009745147.1:0-747 GCF_000703405.1 Apaloderma vittatum | reverse complement strand
GTTAAGTAAAATGCGTAAGTTGAATCCTGGGTTATTATATTGAGTACTAAGTGATTAAAAGAGGATTTTTTGGGGAAAAATAAACAACAACCAAACAAGCCACAGCAGGTAAAGTATCTTTTGTCTTGGCAGACTGAGCTGATTGTCCTACTCTCCTCACTCGTGAAAAGGAGTTACCAGCAGAGCACAGTAAGATGCCATGCCATTTTGAGACTTGAGCTCTTGGGTCTTTTGACCTCCAAAAGTTGGAGCTGTATGCAGGGGGCTGTGCTTGGGGGGGCTAAAACAAGCGAAAATGACGAGCAATGAGCTACCGCTGCCAGGTGCTTGTCAAACACGCGCTTGCTCTTTCTGCTTCCGTGCTGACCTCAAGAAAACCCTTCAACGCATGTTCCGGTGGAGTGACCAGAGGCGCTGTCGTACAACCATGCTCTGCCCAAAGTTCCACCAAAGGCTGTTCTAACTGATGCTTTTCCTTCTGCACGGGCACACAGATGCTGTCAGGGGTCTCCTGTGGCCTTAATCCCACACAATTAAAATATGTGCCATCTTCGTAAAACGCAAGCAGTGTTTCGTCTGGCTTGGGTAATATTTGTGAAGGTGGTTTTGGTTTTTTTTGATGTGGGATTAGACTGGAAGTTGGCAGTGTGTGTATTAGCTGCTTTCTTCATGTTCATCAGAAACACTTAGGTTTTGAGTATCTCTATTGTCCCTGTGGCTGTTTGTAATCGATAAAATGTTCTTTCT
>NW_009745146.1:0-749 GCF_000703405.1 Apaloderma vittatum | reverse complement strand
TCTTGCCTCTGTGTAAGGAAGCGTGCCCAGCCGGCGCTCTGAACCTCTGCCGGGGCAACGTGCTTCTCTTCCGACAACTAACTGCCTCACCCATCTCTCTCTGCAGTTGGCTGCTATTCTCATGGTTCTCAAAGGACTCCCAAGCACCTACAACAAGGACCTGCAGGTAAAAGAGGCGTTAGTTTTCACACCATCTCTCCGTGCAGACCCAGCCACCTTCCGCTGTTGAGCAGGCTTGCGCCTGCGTTTCCCTGCACAGCCTCTGCCCACGGGCAGGATGCTGAGCAAGGGGCCGAGGCACAGCGAGCTGCAGCTGGCACCGGCCAGGGCAGGAGCCCCTGGGGTGACCTGCCTGCTCTGCTGGCTGGGCCGCTCCGGCTCTTGGGGTTTTGGGCTGCGTCAGGTTGACTTACAGCAATTTCCATCCCTCTTCTAACGCAGGAGGACAAGGAGGCTGTCTTTGATGTTGTGGACACGCTGAATGCTGTGCTCCAGGTTGCCACTGGAGTGGTTTCTACCCTCCAGGTAAGGTTCCATCCCGTCACCGCTGAACATGGGTGGGGTGCCCATTCTATGAGTAGCACAGATAAAGGAGATCGAGACTGGTCCTCCAATCAAGGCTCTTCAGTGGCTCACCTGTACTGAGCCAATATGTGAGCCAAAGTGTCCCCAGCAAGGATATGGTCATAGCGTGTCCCTCTGACTCTCCTGCAGATCAACAAGGAGAACATGGAGAAGGCACTGAGCCC
>NW_009745145.1:0-746 GCF_000703405.1 Apaloderma vittatum | reverse complement strand
TAGCCCTATGAGTTTTAAAGATCTGTACCAGTCATCTTAAACTGCTGGGCTCACCAAAACTGGATTCGTATGTAGGGTGTAAAAATAACTAAAACAGTGCCAAAAGTACCAAACCAACAGTACCAAAACCAGTACTAGTTGTTGAGGTTTCCTGTTTATCAACTGTTCTAATAGTGTTTTATGATGGAAATATACAGGGGAAAAAATGAATTTAGGATGCAAAAAAAAGGTTGTTAGCATGATATATTTCTCTCTGGATGACTGTTCCTAAATAATAAGCTTCTCAGATTAGCTTTAGTTCATTTTAACACATTTTCTCTTAAACAAAAGGCCATATTCTGAATTCTATTTTTTTTGATTTCCCTTTACTCCTAGATCATCACATTTACTCTCAGTGAGATTACCCTGAGAGTGGTATACTACAGGAGTAGAAGAGGCAAACTGCCCAGAGTGACTAATTTGAATTTTGCTCCTTTCCTGAAGCTTCATTTTCATCTCTTCTGTTTATTTCATTATTCATGCCTCAGTCTGTAGCTACTCCGAAGACTGCATTGTAGTTCCTGTCAGAGATGCATTTTTTGAATGCAATGGGGTCCTTTTTGGGAGATACTGAATTGCCCTTCAATGTTTTGCTATTCTTTGGTAATTTGTTGAATACAATCCCCTTTCATTCTTCTTTTCTTACAGCATTTGCTCATTTCTGCACTGCATTTTCTAAATGTGTTAGTCTTTCCTGCACACATTTT
>NW_009745144.1:0-746 GCF_000703405.1 Apaloderma vittatum | reverse complement strand
TTTCAAATAATTTTGTTTCGGAGTAGAAGTCTGACCAAAAGTTTTCACATGTAACTTTCATTCTTAAACGGAACATCCTGTAATAAATAATTACAGGATTATTTAGTCACAAGGTAAAAATTTTACTTGATTAAATTGTTTATTTCTCAGCATTATCAAGTTGTGTTACACTCTGTCTCTGCAGAAACAGAAGATTGATTTAATAATGCAACATTCTAGGATATACGATGAAGTCTGGACAAAGATAAAACAACTCCATAGTAACAATTTCCATGAGACATCATAGGAGTCTGAGTGAACCTAAATCTTTCTTTTTCTCACAAAGTTTTTCTTCTCACCACAAAAACAATTTGGCTAAGCAAAAATACATCACATACTATAAGGAAAATTTAAAAATCTCAATCTTCAGTACTAACTTCACAAGAGTGAAGAGCGAAAATAGAGCACAACTGTGTTGAATTTGGTAGGGACAAACAAATAGTCCTGAGATTTTAGTTTTTCAGGCTCAGACACATATCTGTAGATCTTTCCAGATATTTTTTCTAATCTATGAAAAACAATTGAATTCTCACCACAATGCCAGCATTTTTTATTGCAAGCGGAAGACCTAGAAGCCCAGTTCCAATGTTTCCCTTGAGGAGGTGCATAAGCGTTTGTATAAACCTGAGGATTAAAATATAAAAAGTCACATTAGAAGTACACTAAGATTTGGGGGGGAGCAAAACCTGTCATTTATTATTTATTAT
>NW_009745143.1:0-745 GCF_000703405.1 Apaloderma vittatum | reverse complement strand
CCAGCCTAGGCCAGTCTATGATTCTATGAACGTTATTGTAAATATTTACCATTTAAACGACACCTGAGCCTGTAACCTGAGATAGATTTTATAGGTTGGTTTAACTGGTGACAGGATAAAGATGCTGCTGGAATGAGTTGAAGTAGAGGTTGCTTGTCGGCAGTTCTCCATGTGAGCTGTACTGTTATTGTCAGCTGAGTTTGTTGATGTTACTAAAGTTTTCCCGAAGCCTTTTACCGCTCGTCAGGAACTGAAGAGATCAGGATTTTTACTGAGGCGAAGCTTTTTATCAGCCTTCCAAGGAAAACAAGAAAACGCATGCAAGGTTGCGAAGATCACGACTGTCATACTCGCGTCGAAGGTAAAGACAAAGTTATGCAAGATAAACAGAACAAATAAAGGCCAATAATATTGTCTTTATCCCCCTCCCTGGGAAAAGCGTAAAGGATCTAGTGGCAAACTGTAACCGTGGAAGAAAATCTAGCTTGCAAGCTGCTGCTTCTTTTGCACTTGTTGCGTACCAGCCCATCTGTAGAGCAAAGTGTAGACGTCTTCCACTAACGAGGAAGCGGATTTTAGAGTCGAGATGAAGGAGATTAGCTAAATTAACATTAAACTTCTCCAAATATCTGAAAAATTAAGGGACTTCTTGTTTTATTCTTAACTCTAAACCAATGTACTTATTCTGTGGGGTGATTCAGCTGGTCTAGATGACACCAGGTGATAAGCGAATGCTTGGTGGTAA
>NW_009745142.1:0-745 GCF_000703405.1 Apaloderma vittatum | reverse complement strand
ACTGAAGCACCCAGGGCAAAGAAAGGCTGCGTGCTCTGCTGTCATGGCACCAGCTGCACAGGAGCTGACAGGGCTCCGTGTAACAGGCTGCGCTGATGCAGCTTCTCTCTCCCCCTTGGGGGATCAGATTTGCTAAGTGCTTAATGTCAGTGAAGTTCTCTTGGTGACCAGGCTGGTATTGCCTTTCCTACGCAGCCTGTTAAAGTGTACAGACTATTATTCACCTACTCAATTAACTGCTAAGGAGACAGAGGAAATATGTGTCCAGAGGAGAAAAATGAAGCCATCTTTATTTGCTGGCTAATCAAAATCCAATGGCTTTTGAAGACAGTGAGAAATGATCATTAATTAGGAGAGATACCTAAATTTGGAGTTCAAAGAACCTAGTACAAGCCAAGAAAAAAACACCTGGAAGACAGAGCTTGTTCCCCTGGGTTGATGAGGCCTTTGTGGGCTTAGCCAGCAGGAGCCAGCCTGTATCTGAACTGGACCTGGCCTGAAACACATCCCCAGTTCCTACAGGCAAATGCATCTGCAAATGAGACTCAGCACATTATAGAGTATGGGTCCCAAAGAGCAACAAGTTAATTTAGAAACAGCTTCATGGTATAGCAGAGGGTCCTTAAATGAGGATGGATTGAGACCACTGCTGGCTCTTTGCTCTCTTGTGCTCTGAAATCAAAGAAGCCATCAAAATTCTAGGTGACAACTCAAGCCCAACATTTCCCCTTGCTCTCCTTGGAGC
>NW_009745141.1:0-746 GCF_000703405.1 Apaloderma vittatum | reverse complement strand
CCCCCCCATCAATTCCAGTGCTCACTTTTTGCTTCCTGACTTTTACAGAGGCATGATTACTCTCATTTTACCCCACCGGGCTAATTTTCTTCCCAGTAACAAAGTACTGGCTACTGAGGATCACACCAGGAAGCAGCCAGGGAGCGAAAAAGCACCTGGATTTTATGCCCTAGAAAGTAAAACTGTCTGTAATGCAAAAATGGTGGCAGGAGAAGCTAGTGGCCTTACAAAGGGAAGAAAGCGGTTTGGTTTTATAACCTTTTGGGACCTCCAGAAAATAACAGGATACACATTTTGGATATACAAGCTCATGGATTAGTGCTGGGTGCCAGATTTGCAACACAAACATGCCGAACACAGAGTCCAGTCCAAGCAGGGCTACTGTGAGTAGCTGCCAGCACCAAGGGTCATGTATATCTGCTGGGTGGGAGCAGGAGGAAGAGCCCTTTACACTCCTTTGTGGTTGGGGTCTTTACTGGATGTGCTTATGTGGAAAGAGGTCCAGCGAGAGTTCAAGCTCTGTGTGGGGTGGTTAGGTGTGACTGCCAGGTGGACAAGTAACTACAAGATCTGCTCAGTAATGAAGGTGATCTCTCCACAGGGAGGGACTTGCCCTGCCTCAGCCCATGCTCTTTTCCCACAAAAAGAGGCATCTCAGCATCCCCTGCTCTTTGGAACATAATATCTTTTGCCTGCAACAATCACACCTTACGATCGTTAAGGGCAGAACTTGACATTAGCCAGCC
>NW_009745140.1:0-739 GCF_000703405.1 Apaloderma vittatum | reverse complement strand
AATTGGTAAACATGAATGCCTCATCATATGCATTTTATTGTTAGTAATGCTAAAGAAGGGTAAAACCAGGCATAATATTAGATTATATTTTCAGTATTTCCTGAATAACTGTTGTCACTTATTTTACCCAAAATACGAAAAAAACCTATTTGTTAATTGACGTTTTTAACTACTTGCAGGAATTTTTTGCTAGCTGTCCATCTCTGAATGAAATTAAAGAAGAAATACTTCGTTATGCTATGTTTGAGCGGGAGATGGAAGATTTAAAACCCATTATTCCTCTTGGTCCAATTGAATTGCATACAGGTATGACATTTTCTTATCCTTGTATGCAAATTAAAGTAATGAATGTAATAGTCATCTTATTTGGTTTATTCTCAGAAATAAGTACTTAAAATATGAACAGAAATTGCTGAAGGGACCTCTGTGATCAGCCAGGGCTCACTCAGACTCTTCTAAGAAATCTGACTTGAAAAAACTCTTAATTCCCCTTGCCTTCTCCTATTTGGAGTGGTGAAATTAAATTCTGTCCTGGCTATGAAGTTATCATGGAGGCTTGCTAAAGGCTTAATGAACGTGTACTGAGACTGATTTAATCATCAGTGGCACTTGTCTTTGGCACCAGGTTAGCCAGTGACTATAAAGAGCATCAGAAGCATAACTCACCTTTGGTATTAGCGCAAGACTAGCACATAGATGCATTAGCTTCTTTTTCATGCTCAGTGTTTGTTTCAGCAGG
>NW_009745139.1:0-734 GCF_000703405.1 Apaloderma vittatum | reverse complement strand
CTTCAGGTGCAGAATTCCTCATGGCCTGAAGGGCAGTGTGCGGTGTGGAGAGGCGGTGCTGGTGACCGTCCCCCAGGAATGTGCGTGGCCAGCATGCCACTAAGAGTCTCTGTGAGCTGCTGAGACCAGACGCACAGCAACGTCCTGTGTCCTTCGGGAGCAACGTAATGACTGATGCACCTCAAAGGGCACTTTTTGGTCTTGCCCACGTGTCAGGTGGGAGCAAAACCTCTCGGGTGAAAAGGGAAAAGAGGTAATTAGCTGGGAGAGCTTTGCAAGCACAACCTGCTGGTTAGCGATGTGTTTCATGCAGAAAGAACGCTTCAGGTGCCCCCAGGCTAGGAGACAGGGTATAAAAGTCTGCGCCTCTCCAGGCCTGCCATCCACTGCCCTTGCTGCCATCTCCTCAGCCAGCCAGGTAAGTCTGAACCCAGCCGGGCTCTTTCTGCAGGCACGCTTGTGCCCTTCCCCGGGCTGCCGCCTCCTGCTCACACCCTGCTCTGTGTTTCAGCTCTGCCTCCCTCACCCAGAGATGTCTTGCTACAGACCCTGCCTCCCTTTCACCTGCGGACCAGCCCCGCTTGCAAGCAGCTGCAACGAGCCTTGTGTTCAGCGCTGCCCTGACTCCACCACCGTGATCGAACCCTCCCCGGTGGTGGTGACCCTGCCGGGCCCCATCCTCACCTCCTTCCCTCAGAGCACAGCGGTGGGATCGTCTCTGTCAGCTGCTGTTG
>NW_009745138.1:0-745 GCF_000703405.1 Apaloderma vittatum | reverse complement strand
TTATGCTAATGGCATGTAGAGGTGGACTCTTTTTCTGGTTTGAGCAGTTATTTCTATTGTGGCTTGCCAGAAGAAGCCTAAAACGCAAAAAATACTTGACAGTCATGGTTATCTATATCACAGCACCGATGGGCTGCAATATGAGTGGACTTCATAATTTTGTGGTTCCCATCAGCACAAATAGAACTGTTCTTCTCCTTTGTTCAGATGCTTTTGGTTCAGATAATGATTGAGGGCTTCCAACCTTTTCAGCTTAAATGTTTGTTTATTTCACAAAAAAGAGCTTGTTGCCAGGCTGCAATCCTACAGAAGTGGCTTTTCAGCACCTAGCACCTGTGTAAATTGCATTGTATAGAAGTTGAAAAATACTATGAGAGAAGACTGGAATAGATACCTGGGCCTTTGTGAAGAGCATTTTTGGGAGAAGTGGAATCTTACAGTCCCTCATGCAGACTGTTATGTCATGGCTGACTTCTGCCTGGTCAGCTTTATCTGGCTGGGTTTTCTGAGTATTTCCCAGTATCTTGAATCTACATGTTAATCTCTTTACTCTAGTTTCCCATTGGTACTACCCTTTTACAGATGAAGTAAAGGAGATTCACCCCAAGAAACAGAGAAAGCTGGTGGGAGGGAAGGAATCCCATAGCTGAAGTGTCTGTGGTGCATGCACTCACCACCAAACAGCTCTTCCTTTCTGTCATAGGGTGACTCTTAAGGTTAGAATGGACAAGAAGAGAATGGGAAT
>NW_009745137.1:0-719 GCF_000703405.1 Apaloderma vittatum | reverse complement strand
CATGCCCAGCCAACACGGCCTCACACCTCTGCTATTGACAGAGTGCCTTGTTTCAATTGCAGAGTAAGCTGGTACCTGCACTGGAGCTTGGTCCTTCCAGTCAGGAGTTAGCAATGAGCAGAGACTATTCTGCATCCACAGAATGCAAAACGTATAAAAATTCTGACTATTTCTTAGCAAGTATACACAGTAAATTTAAAAAGGAAGCTTACAGCTTGAGGAAATAACGTATTATGATTCTGGTTTTTTGGATTAGAAGTAAACAAACCTTGTAAGTGTGCAAGCTCCTCTCAGCAATATTACCCTTAAAAGATTCTTCTGGATAGAAGAGGATAAAGCACATGGAGAGGGCAGATAATCCTTCGTCACTACACTTATTCACATCAGCCCCACTATCAAGAAGAAGATTGACAACATCAGTATGGGAATGAACCTGTAGAGAGGAAACATCCGTACTTTAACATATATGTACACACTTCTAGATTTGTCGCGGAAAGAATTAACAACACAGTTTGAAAGCAGTGATGCTCTACACTGTTTAGCTAATTCAAATTTATATTTCCCACAGAATAGAAACACAATACTGCACCATGTCTTACAGCGTTCAGAACACGCATTTTGCAGCTAATTTTTAACTACCAGGTTTCATGGGAATTCAGCGAGGGTTCACGCACAGAAAGAGACAGAAAGTGACTGTGATGGCTACAGGAGAAATGCAG
>NW_009745136.1:0-745 GCF_000703405.1 Apaloderma vittatum | reverse complement strand
TGCTCCCGCACATGGCCAGGCTGTCCTAGTGGGGTTTGCGCTGCTCCCGGGGGGCTCAGCATCGCCCCGTGCCCCCCAGAGCCACGCTCGCCCCTGGGTCGGGCTGGTGCTGGTGCTGACGCGGCACGTGACACGCTGCTCACTAAATCACGCACCCTCCTTCCTCCTCTTCTCCCTCTCTCCCTCCCTCACCCATTAATGAAATGAAATAAATTTTCCGTTTTTAAACATGAAGTTTTTAAAAAAAGCTGCAGTTCTGTGCACAAGCAATTCCCACCGGGAGGGGAGAGCGAAGAGTGCGGGGCCCGTGTGCTAAATACAGAACAAAGCCTTCTGTCTGAAAATACCTACGAGGAGCTAACAAATGCTAATGACAAAATAATGTATGGGGGGGTTTAACGCTGGATGCTTTTTATCAGCAAATTAGCACAGTTATTATGCTGTAAATGCATTTAACAATAATTTGTTTCAATAACTGTAGAACTGGTATTTTAAAAAATATACACCATATTTAGAGCACTTCATCCATGAAGGACCATTATTGTTTTTTTCCTCCCAAGAGAGTTATAAAGGTCTCTCTTACAAGTGAAAGAAATACAATCATCACCCTTCACAGTTCAGTTATTCTCTTTTATTTTATTCAGAGCCATTTAAAGTTTGTGTTTTTAAAGGAAAAAGAGAGAGCGTCTTTAAAGGGTCAGGACTGGAGAGGGCTCGGGGACCCGCGCGCTGCGCTCCGGTCGGG
>NW_009745135.1:0-744 GCF_000703405.1 Apaloderma vittatum | reverse complement strand
ACACATGGGGACCGAGCAGGAATATATATATTTAAAAAAAAAAATACTGTGTTTTAAATATAACCTGGTCACTTTTCAGACTACTTTCAAAAAAGTGGTCTGAACTGCTCAAATTTTTATTTTCAAACTTGGTCCTGCCTAGTTAAATATTCATGGAAAGAGAAACCAGCTCCACCTGCAGACTTTGAAAACAAGTCTGAAAATATCTTCTCACCATATTTTACAAACAGTATTTTCTTCTCACCATATTCTACACACAGTATTTTAAAACACTCACCAGTTTGCCACCAGTGGTCCAAGACAGGTACCTTGAAGACTTTTTTTGACCATTCTAGTGTGTCCACATCACAGCGCTCACCAGCTACAAATAACATTCTGAACCTTTAAATAAAAATTAAAAAGTATATATCTTGATCTAGATGGAGGAAGGAAAACAAGGTAACATATTCAATAAACATCTCTGGTTGATGTCTCAGACAAAGAGAAAAGGGGAGGGAGGTCTCCTACTCTTTATATGCTCCTTCCTACTAAGTTACAATTAGAATCTCAGTAATATTAATTTATACTACTTAATACATCATGTAAAAGAAGCTTTATTTTCTGAATACAAAAGTCTTATAACCAGAAGTAAGTGACTGTCAATGGAAATAAAAAATATTTAAGTGCTATGTACACAGAAACTAGGTAGGTATCCATCAGGCAAAACATAAGAAATACCATTTAAGAAGGATGTCAACGTCCTTG
>NW_009745134.1:0-728 GCF_000703405.1 Apaloderma vittatum | reverse complement strand
AGGATGCCCTGGTGTTTAATACATTTTAAATGCTTGATGATGAATTAAACATTCCAAGATTTTCCCCTTCTGATATTGATGTGGGTCTGAGGGGAGATAAAAAGTTGATTTTGATGTCATTATTATGCAATTAGACTTGTTTGGCCTTTTGCTAGCCTCTGCAATTGCTCCCTCGGGTCTGTCCATGTAACATGATTTGTAATTCAGTACAGAATAGGTTTCTCTGGCTTCATGTAATTGCTCAAATTTTTATTTGTCAACTATTGTCGATCACAAGCATTTTCAGTTCTGCATAGACAGGCAAATGCTGCTTAAAATAACCCACATCCTGCAATTCTTCCCTTAGGAGCTTATCCATGAACATTTTCAGTGTACCGATTAATGAGCCCAAGCTTCCCCCTCCCACTCATCTGATTAAAATATTTAAAGTAATACTAGACAAATTCAGATTGTCTAAGAAGTACTAGACATGCTCTTCTCTGTGTTAGCTGACTCTTTCTCATCTTGATAAGAGAGGGAGAGGAAGCTTCAATAAATCAGAAGTTTGTTACTGTCTAAGTCAGAAATGTTCTCCTCCACAGAAGGGGAAAAGCTTTAACATTGTTACTGTCTGTAACAGACAGATGTCAGACTGGACCAAATATTATGAATCAAGCAATGAAATAGGCACCAAAGCTATTATACTGTGTAAGTTAAAGAAGTATTTGTTGCAACTGGATTAAAAAAAA
>NW_009745133.1:0-739 GCF_000703405.1 Apaloderma vittatum | reverse complement strand
CCCCGAACATTCTGTGATTCTGTGATTTTGTACTGCATGTGGGTCGTGATCCTTAACAAATATTGCACGTGCTGCTGTGCTGCTTTGCCTTGGCATGACTGGATCCTGAGTTCACATTTCCCAGTAACCTGCTGCACATAGAGCGAATGACTGTAGATGCTGATGCAGCATTTAGAAAGGGATGAGACTGGTTTCTTTGTCTATTGTCTATTGAATATGTTTTCAAAGGGTTGAGGTGAGAGCGTTGACCGGCACTGCTGCACACCGTCACGTTATGGCAAGTCTCACCGCCTGCCTTAGTTTTGCATTGCTCAAAAAACAATAAGCTGTTAGAAAACATAGCCCTTCGTTAATTTTATATGAATGCACAGTATCATGATCCATTTCCACAGTGTGCAAAAAGCTATCTCAACTTCTTTCTTTTTTTCAGCGGTTTTGTAACAGAAAACCAGCTTCCACATAAAATTCAGTATATATCCTGGTCACCCATTGGACACAAATTGGTCAGTAAAGATAACAAAGCACTGGAATATTTTTGCTATTTGTGGCTAGAAGACATATTTGCCTTTGGTTATTATGTTGTTAGGCCATATTTTTGACAGGCTTGTGTGTATTAACCTTGCTTGTGAGCATGAATGGCGAAAAAAACAGTTTTAAGTTGTTAAAATTTAACTTGTCTATCTCAGTAGAAGAATCCATGTTGTCAGCTACGTTATGTGGTTCAGTTCACTAGTCTCTT
>NW_009745132.1:0-735 GCF_000703405.1 Apaloderma vittatum | reverse complement strand
ACAGCATCGCTGCTTTGGGTCCAGAACTGGGGGTACACCCCTGCCTGGGCAGAAGATCAGCATTTTCTCTCTCACGCTTTGCAGACAGTAATTAATAAGGTTGGTATTTCTTTTGAAGATGAAAAAAAATCTTGGATAAGCAAGGGTTTGGTGTGTCAGTTTTCCTGATATTTTTTGAATGCCCGTCTCCACTGGCTAACCTGTGTGGGGATTTGAATCCTGTGAATGGCATATGTGGCATCCAAAGGAGAGAATAAGCACAGATCACAGCAGAGGAAATTATTCAGAATTCCTTCCGTCTTGCAGAGACCTCACAAGCAGCTTGTGAATACTCTTTGCTAAAAAAAAAATCTGCCAGCTTTCTGTGGGTGGCAGTGAAGCAACAATTTTCACTTCCCTACCTCTCCCTTCCCCAGAGAGAATATTTTTTTTGGAACACATTTGATTTTCAGAGGTCTAAAACTGTCTTGAAATTCCACACTTCGTGATGTGAATTGCATCTCACTTTTACCTCACTTTATAGGGTCTTCATTTTAATACTATTAGTTTATGTGATTCCTTGACAGACCAGTAATAGAGTGGGATAATATGCATGGCTGTCAGTGTCTTACAGAACAACTGAATAAAGTCTTTTACATTCTGTAAAATTTTACCTGGTTTTATTTTATTTCCAAAACCACTGAGAACTAATTGAAACACCTCACACTTTTTTTTTTTTTTTTTTTTTTCCCAAGA
>NW_009745131.1:0-703 GCF_000703405.1 Apaloderma vittatum | reverse complement strand
TGACGCTGCCTGCTGAAAGATACCCTGACGGTTCCCTGAGCAATGCCCAGAATCTGTATTGATTTCTGAGGGCCCTTTCAGACAGAAAATGAAATTCCTGATTGGGGTGAACTTATATTCAGAATGCCTCGGTGGGATTTCATCCTCCTTAGAAATAGCTGCTGCCTCAGTCTCTGCTCCCTGCTGAGGGTGACCCGTGGTTACTGCTTACGAGCCCTTTACTGGCAGAACTGCCCTCCTAGCTGATGCATCTGACCACAGCAGGCTCATCTGAACTGTCACACTGTATCATGCTGTCCCCAAGAAAGTTATCAGACTTGGACCATAGTGCAGATAGCCAAAGAGATCTTGAAAAGGTTTGTACTTGTCAGATTCTTCATAACTCAGTGGTACACATCTGCTCTGATACTTGGAGTCTGAGCTACAGTGAGACATCATCTCAAATCCCTCCTCTGTCAATTCAGGCTTGATCTGACAAGTTGGGAACTACGTTGTTGAGCAGCTGAAGAGACATCAGTGTCCAAGTAACACTGTCCTGGAGAGTCTGCGTCCCTCATTGGCGTTGCTGCTAGCCCCAGACACTGATGATGTTACTTGAGGAAGACAGTGCTCCTGCTAGCCCATGGTTCAGAGTTGTTGGCCCCAAGATCCCTGAACTGCTGAACACAGGGAAACTATGAGAGGCTGTGACAAGCTAACTAGG
>NW_009745130.1:0-743 GCF_000703405.1 Apaloderma vittatum | reverse complement strand
CCCAGGCAGGGACACCTCTCTGGGTAAGCGCCGACCTTTTCACCCTCTGGTGAATGTTACCTTCAAGTTGTATTATTATCTCTGCTAGCAATATTAGCCTTAATTAGTAACGCTGTTGTAGTTAGTAAATTTACCAACAGCAATCTCAAATCTGTTGACTCTCAGTAAAGTAACTAATTTTGATTTCTATGAATCTGAATAGTTAAAATCCTTTGCTGGGACTCTGAATCAGGACAGGATGTTTTCTGGGACTCTGGTAGTTAGTCCTTTGCTGGGACTCTGGAATTCCTTTGCCGGGACCCCAATAAATGGGTAAGTAAAAAGTCCTTGGACTCTGACTGACAAATATCAAAACTGCATTCTTTATAACGCAACGAGTTGCATGGGAACTGTTTTCTACGTCGGAAATAACAAGTTTATCTGTAATGTACATGCAAACATTCATTTTTCTAGACAGTGAACTCAGCTGACTTTGTAATGAATCAGTAGCCTGTTCCAGGCTGTATCTAGGTTTGACTTTTGCCCACTGTCTGAGTGAGAGCCCTGGAATGCTTCAATTTATATGTGAGCTGAGCAGGATGAGTTCCTGTTATTTCTCTCATCTCTGTAAGACTGCACAAATCTTCATGAAAACATGTAGCCTTGCTCAGAAGCAAGCTCATGGGTTGTTAAAAGTAGTTTTAAGTGTGTAATCTATCTACATTGGTCTACTGTTCTGCGAGTATCATGCACTTTAAGTAACT
>NW_009745129.1:0-738 GCF_000703405.1 Apaloderma vittatum | reverse complement strand
CATTTGTTCCCATAGAATTCAAAAGACAAAACTTCTGTAGATGGAGAAGAAACACACTTATTACCCAGAAGTTTGTATTTATGATGTATTTCAAAAGAGCTTCTACCTTCTTTTCTCTTATTCTGTCTTACCTTTTTAATAACTTCTGTTCTTTTCATGTTTTGCACAATGAGGGAGAAAATAATTACATGCCTCTCTGGTGGCAGCTGGTATTTCTCCTCCCGCAAATGGAAACAGCAACTAATTTCCCTGCTACTATTTACTTGTAGTATGTGTCCCCTCTGTTAAGGGTAGTCTCAATAAAAAGTTAGGGAATAGAAAGGATTACGTTGTTCCTTTAAACATTTATTTACAAATCGAACATTTTTTTGACACTTAAAATCATTTTTGTTTGTTTGGTTTTGTTTTTTACTTTGAGAAAAATCATTCTAGGTCTCTGAAGTGAGATACTTCAGAGCTCAGGTTAAAGCAGAACAGCTATTTAGGGGGAGAAAAATATGCCCACACAAATGACATTACTATTCAGCTCTTTTACTTCAGTCACATACATAGCTATTCTACACTGACTAGTCTCAAATATTCATGCGATCAAATTTTATTGGCATCAACAGTTACGGAAGGTGAATTGCAGAGTCACATGCAGGAGCATTCATAAAAGCAACATTTTAGAATCACACGTGGGAGAGTTCACACAAAGTCTACCACAGTTATCTTATAGAATAAAATCCACCAGGCTTA
>NW_009745128.1:0-731 GCF_000703405.1 Apaloderma vittatum | reverse complement strand
AGAATGTTCATTTCCTTTCTGCCTCTTCCCAGCATACTCTGGTTATGGTAAAATTAATTTGAAACTAAATAGCAACAATGGGTGTAATTTAACTCTGTCCCCTAGAATAACTGACCTTTAGCCTTTCATTCTCCATTTTGCAAGAAGTCATCTCTGAAGTCTGTCGATTCAATTTATCCACCAAAGCTTCTCTGTCCTCCCGCATCTTGTCCTCCAGGGTTGTCTGCTGTTCCACCAAGTCTGCAACACGGCTGTTGTAGAGAAAGAAAATTAATCCTTAAGTGACAACAAAAAATAAGATTTCTAAACTTTGAAAATTAGCTTCACAAACATGCCTCCTCCTTATCCTTTCCTCTGCCTCCTCCAGCCATGTACGCACATCTATCTGTTACACTGCTCTACTACCCCGATCTTCTTAGCCTGATGAGAATTAACCTGAGCTGTGCCCCTGAAGCTCGGACACGTTGCCTCCAAGATGCAAAGCACAAGGAGGTGCTGCTCTTATCTTGTACCAACCTATATTTTTCCTGCAGTAACAACTGTACTGCAGGGATACCAACATAATTATTTAGCTTCTGAACAAAATTAGCACAAACTATACCGCCTATCTCTTCTAATCCCTTCCATTCGAGCATCTCAAAGAGATCTCAACAGATAACCTTAATTGTTTCAAAGCATTACAAAATGACAAATGAACAGAGAATTTTAAGGGGCAGCAAACCCTTAAAAAG
>NW_009745127.1:0-743 GCF_000703405.1 Apaloderma vittatum | reverse complement strand
GGCAGGCTGCTTTAGGCAGCCAGCAGCAAGGAGCCCTCCCTGGCCCTTGAGAGGTTGAGGAAGGGCTGTGCCAGCGCTTTGGCAATTCTTTGGGCTGGGGCGACCCCCCTGGGGTTGGGGTCGAGGTCATTTCGAGGGCTCCTGAAGAGAAGCTGTGGTGATGTGCTGCAGCCGAACCACGTCCTCCTTCCTTGGCAGAAGAGGCCTCATGTGGAACGGCGAGGCAAGAGGCAGCCCTCAAATGTCCTGAGGGAATTGTACACTGTCCTACAAACTTCCTGTGTTTTTTTTTAAATAAAGTATGTCAGCACAGTTGAGGTGGGAAATTTTGTTTGGCTGTTGGATTTAATGTCCCATTCAGGCAACGGAAAGATCCAGCTCCCTTTGCGGGAGCATTACCTGCTCTCTCTGGCTCCCACCGTCCTCTTTGCCCGCTCCTCCTACAGCCTTTTTTGGCAAATGGTTTCTTAGTGAAGGGCGAGTTACCCTTGTTTGTACAGGGATATTCTGTACCCAGGAATGATCTTCGTTGCGGAGGACAGTTTGGTAATATTTATACTGACAAGACCGTGACGATGATGTTGATGTCCCTGCTCCCCTTTCTGCAAGGAGAGACACCCCCTTGTATTGTATCAAACAGATCAAACGAGACACCCTTTGCTAATTGCATCAAATCCTGGTGGGCTTTATCCTGCCCTCTGCAGGCACAGCGGCAGAGGTGTTTAAAGCTGTGTTTTGCTGCA
>NW_009745126.1:0-740 GCF_000703405.1 Apaloderma vittatum | reverse complement strand
GGGGCAGGAATCCTTTATGGGTTCTAATTAGCGATTTGGGGGATTATGGAATCCCTAATTAATGATTTAGGGGGGGCAGGGAATCCCTCGTTAACTCTAATTATTAATTTCTGGCAGAGTTTGAAAGCAAAAAGGTATTTTTAGGTCCATTTTGGGGGAAAAAAGTGAATTTTCCGTAGTTTGGGGGTGGCAGGGAGGGATCTCGGGGCAGTTTGGGGCAGGATTTGGCCGGTTTTTCGGGGCAGAACCCCTGGATTTGGTGAAAACGAGGAGTTTTTCCCGTTTTAAGGTGATAATTAGAGTCCTAACGCTTGATTTTCCATAATAACACGGTTTTAGCTCGATAATATTTGATGTATTTTGATAAAAAAGGTGTCAATGACGGGTTTGAAGGTGATTCTGGTTATTTTTGACGCCGCTCGTGTGGTTTTAAGGCGAAAAGTCCCCGATTTGAGGCCGATAACGCTGATTTTTCACCCCTCTGGCTGCTCTGACCGCGCCGACGCTGTTTGTTCCTCACAAGGGTTGGGCTGAGAGCAATAATTCCGTTTTTTTCACCAAAACGCCCGGCTCGAAGGGGATCGTCCCATAGTTTGCCGCTGACCTTTGGTTTTAGGGCCATGATCTGAGTTTTTTTCATGCCACTGTGTGATGTTTGGGTGATAATCATCACTTTTTATTACAATAACAAGTGATTTCAGGGTGATAACGCTGCTTTTTTCACGATATTGTCTGGTTTT
>NW_009745125.1:0-740 GCF_000703405.1 Apaloderma vittatum | reverse complement strand
TCAGACCCACCAGCAGACAGAAGGAGGTGACAAATGTGACATCTCCAGCTGTTTAGAACCAGGTTAAGTTCTAATTGCAAACGCAGAGCTGAAAATTGAGTAAATAACCTTTTGCCACTCAATAACCTCATCTCCAAGCGGCTTGCCTCTTGTACGACAAAAGGAAGAACAAGGCACCTCAAGTGCCATCCCACCTTTTACATCTCCATGGAGAATGTTTTGAGCGTGAAGATACTCCAAGCCCTCGAGCGCCTGGCCCAAGTAACTGAGGGCTCTGTCCTCCGGCAGGCAGCCACTCTGTTTAATTAGCTGACCTAACGAGCCACCTAGAAAGGAATCCAGAGAGTTCACATTAGCTTATCTTGAAATGACCAGCGCTCCTCGTTGGTTCAGAAGAAGAAATGAGAACTGCCGGGTCTGACGACCCTTGTCTTCCACACTGCTCCACACTGTCTGTTCCTTTTGCTTATTCAGCCCCCAGAAAGTGGCCTCTTTCATGTAGCTTTTTGCTCAGCACCAATTTAACAGTTTTGCTTTGTACCGAAAGCAACTACTCTGCGATCGCATCAAACACTTCCAGGAGCTACTGATCACCAGCTGGATTCTCCACAGGCTGTTTCCCATGGTCCTGGCTGCAAAAAGGAGCTTCAGGCAATGGAAGCATCTAGGTTTGCTGATACAGTGACCCCGGTACAACGTGCTTTATGTGGTGCCACGCAAATAAACACGAAAGCAAAAAC
>NW_009745124.1:0-739 GCF_000703405.1 Apaloderma vittatum | reverse complement strand
CACCTGAAAAAGCACTGTTTTGGATTTGACTTTCAAATATTTTTAAATATATTTTTGCTGTTGCAGAATACCACCCTTCTCAGCAATATTAAAGGACTTTTGAGGGTAAAGACAGGAATCTCATCACGGATCATCTTGAACTGATACAGCAGAAAAGTATGAGTTGCTTATCCTCAAGGCTTATATTAAAAGTCAGGGTTTCTGGGCACCCCACCAGCTGTGAAACTTTAGCACTAATGTTTCCTTTCTACTGTTTTCTGATGTGTTATATAAAGCATTGTTATAGACTGTGCTGTCTTTGTAAAATGTTTATGGTTTGGGCTGCATTTGTGGTTGTACTCTATCACTGAACACTTCAGGACTGAAAACGTTTCAGTACTCCCCCTTACAGCCAGCAAAGTACCTGAAAGAGTTGATGTTTCCTCTTACACTCTTGTGAGGGAGACAAACTGAGCATATCAGCTGCTCTTTTTGTTCAAGTCCATTAAATAACGTTAGAACTCGAGGGCAGTGAATTACTTTTCTCTTAGTATGCTGTGTGTAGCAGTGTTGTATATCTGCTGTCCCATGGCATGTGCTCCAGGATAACAATACAAGGCTTTTTAGAAGCGTGAGTTTTTCTAAATAAGTTTAGTATTCAGCAAGTATGTTACCGGTGCCATTGATCCAACTCCACGCTGGGGTGCCAGGTCATATTGCTGAGGATAACACGAGGAACTAGGAATAGTTACGCTCAGTG
>NW_009745123.1:0-734 GCF_000703405.1 Apaloderma vittatum | reverse complement strand
TTGAACAGTTTTCACAACAGGTGATTTTCCCCCAGAACAGATTACATGATTATGAGCAATAAAACCAGAAACAACAGTACAGCAATCACACAAACAGGACAGCACAAACAACCACGAATTAAAACCCAAGGTATAAATACCTTGAAGGTGGTCACCTGTTCCCCAACGCCCTCCACCACGCCGGCCACGTCCGAGCCGGGGGTGTAGGGCAGCGCCGGCTTTCTGGCGTATGTTCCGGAACGAATGTACGTCTCGACAGGATTTACCCCACAGGCACGGACTTTAATTAACACCTATGAGAAAAGACACTTCTTAAGCAATAGTTCAAAAGATTTAGAACTTGAATTCACAGCACAGTAGCGTGGTGCTCTAACTAAGCTCTTAAACAAAGGCACCAAAAACTCAGTGTTGAAGTGAAGGCACTTTCAGGAAATCCTTCAGCTGCAAGAAGAAACCCACGCAACAGTAAAAAGCCGGCGTTTGTTAAACGGGATGCCTCAGGCACTGTGAACGTGCTGATCAAAAACTACTTACTCAAGATAAAAAGTTCCGGTTTGGATTCTTTATTCTGCTCTGAGCGAACCCGTGACCACTCAGCGCTGTTATTTCGGTCCGCAGACCTCACTTGTACCTGATTTGCCTTCGGGCGGGGAATCGGAACATCTGCCTGGAGGTGAAGCACCTCAGGGCCACCGAACTCCAGCACTCTGACGGCTCTCATCACGCCTCTGGCG
>NW_009745122.1:0-741 GCF_000703405.1 Apaloderma vittatum | reverse complement strand
TCTTTCTGTGTCCTAAGGGAAGGAGCAAATTTACTTCAGCACATAATGTAGATCAGCAAGGTCTGCCAAGTGGCCAAATCAATTTTTTTTTTCATCTTAATAGAACCGCAGAATGATCTGGGTTGGGAGGGACCTGTGAACAGAGACATTGTCAGGTTTCAGAGTTACCAAATTTCAACTAGCTCCCATCTCATCTTTGTCTTGTGTAGGAGTTCTGCGGTCTGTGTTTGTCAATGTTGCATATAAAATCTTTGTTAAAAGAAGGCAAGGGTTGCATCACTAGGAAGCATGAAGGTATGCCAGAAATCTTTTCCCCTGTGTGAAGGCATTCGGGTGATTTTCAATAATGTGATCAAATGCTATTTTTGCACATTCTCTCTAGCAATTAGCACATGGTGCTTAGTGACTTTTTATCCAATTACTCAGCTGGTAAGCATAATCTTATTTATCATCCACAGTCAAAAACTTAACCCCAAAAAAATTCACTTGGATGGAGTTTTTTTCTTGGTGTAATATTGGTGTCTTTATTTTTGTGAAGTTAACTGCAAGTCAGGCTGAGGTAGTGATATTATCTTGTATGTGAAGAGCTGAGGTTCCAAAAAGAAGATGCTAGATTTTACATTTTTTGTGGGGTCTCAGCCTGAAAATATTAGGGTTTAAGTTTTTATGACATTACAGAGCTTAATGATTTAGTTAAGCATAGAAATAATCAGCAGTTTTCTAAATAATTTTTAGCTGTCT
>NW_009745121.1:0-740 GCF_000703405.1 Apaloderma vittatum | reverse complement strand
TCTCCATCCCCAGTGTCTGCACAAGAGATAAATGGATCCTTCCATCCTGAACCTCTTGGGTTAAAATCTCATAGTGTGCCCTCACGTCAGTGTGATATGCCATCTTTTGGTTTAATGCTGGGGAAGAACTACTGCGATGACTTGCAAGACAACCCCAGTGCTGCCTCAGTCAATTTGAATTGAAAAGAAGCCCACATAAACTAACTCTAATGTCCAGGGCAACAAGGACACTGCAGAGGCACAGAGGGGACCCAGAGTAAGGTGTTATGTAGCAGCAGTAAATCTACATGTGCTGCTTGGGGTCAGAGAACTGCCCTTAGCCTTATGTATTTAGTAACATATTTGTAACCATAGGAACCGTTTCTTGCTAGAATCAGTGAGAGGTACATCAAGTATCTAGCTGAATTAAGCAGAGCAACAAAGCTCAATCCTGAGGTGTGTCTGTACCTATGCAGGCACTTTGCTAATGGCCAGTAAAGCATTATTGGTATTTTAATGTCACATGAAGCGTAGTGGACTGTCTTCACTTGAAAGCTGATTCCGGTAAGGAAACTAGTAGGCAGATTACACAGACAATAATGTCCAAAGAAAGGAATATTTTTGAATATTTTCAATCATTAAACTCCAAGCTTAGTCTGGATGGCAGTTTTGCAATATACGTTGAACTCTTCTGTCCTTGCTCAAGATGCTAAATTCAATGGTATATATGGGAAGCATTTTTAAATCTTGAAGAATGTGGA
>NW_009745120.1:0-737 GCF_000703405.1 Apaloderma vittatum | reverse complement strand
AAAAAAATTGAAGTAAATCTTTAACAGGAGTGGTCGCTCTTCCAGGTGGTGTAGAGCAGAGCAAGTGTCTGAGTAAGAGGGCAAGGACTAGGGAGCAGGAGTGAAGGAGAAGTGTAGTTTGAAGAGAAGGCAAAACTGTGGAGATGCAATTGGGATGATACTGTTGGGGTGCTCTGTCCCATCCCTCCTACCTGCACAAGCAAGTTCTGTATTTCTGTGTCACTGCTGTTTCTTTTATGCAGTGGTGGTTGCACTCAGCAGTCTGTCTTGGTGGTGTGATTTCATTTTTTTTTTACAGGTAGAACAATGGTTCATTGCTAAAGAAGAGGCAGAGTATTGAGGCAGTTGCTGCATGTTTTAAAAATATATTTCTCCCAATTAAATATTCAATAATGAAGTAATTTTTTTTTTTTCCCCTAACAGCAGTTAGTTTATTTAGTGAGTTGTTTGTGGATTCTGGAAAAAAAAATACAAGTGTAAAACTTATCTTTAATTAGGTTTTTTTTCTGTTTTCATTTTTAGGAGAAACAATGCGAATCGCCTCTTCGGAGTTTGCCGATGACCCCTGCTCCTCGGTGAAACGGGGCACCATGGTGCGGGCTGCTCGCGCCTTGCTTTCTGCTGTCACTCGCCTGCTCATCTTGGCTGATATGGCTGATGTCATGAGGCTTCTATCACATCTGAAAATTGTACGCATTTTTAATATTCCGTGTTCTTTTAGCCTTTTTTGTGCAAGA
>NW_009745119.1:0-740 GCF_000703405.1 Apaloderma vittatum | reverse complement strand
ACTACTGCTTAATACTTATTGGAACTATTTTTATATGATATAACAGGCAAGAGTGAGTCTTGGACTGGTTAAATGGCTTTAGAATATGTTTGTATGAGCTGATAAGAATTAATGTAAACGACAGAATTTGTAGTTGCTCCCTTGGAAAGCTAGTAGTTGGGGTAGCAAGAAATAACTGTTGCATGCTACCAAAAAGCTGGGCAGTGAAAGATGGTGAGAATTTTAGATTTTAGTTTGAAAAAGACCCCAAACCAAACAGGTAGAAAATAGTAACTTTGGTTCCTAATCTAGAAGTTTTCAGTTGGAAACATTTAATTGTTTCCTTTCTTTCTTTCTTTCTCCTTTTCTTTTGCATGAAATGGCTTGCTCTGCAAGGAACAATTATCAGGAAAAAAACAAAATAAACCCCAAAACCAAAACCCCAAACAAACCCCCCCCACACCATAGATTAATCTGTTTTCTGTCAGTCTGGATCTGGAGAGTCTGTTTCAATCTAACTTGTAGTGATTTCATTGGTGTAGTTAGTGTCAAGTGGGACAGAAAATATTTGTATGTCTGTTTGTTCAGTATGTTTGATACAGTATTCTTTATTGTTATTTACAGCAGTAGTACATAAGAAAATTCTGATGGATATCTCATTTTTGACTGTGTGCTCCTAATACGTATGTGTATAAAGGGAACGCTGTCAGAAAATAAGGTGTGATACTGAAAACAGAGTGCCTTATACTGAAATGAGTTTT
>NW_009745118.1:0-739 GCF_000703405.1 Apaloderma vittatum | reverse complement strand
GGCTGCCAGCCAGGGTCAAACCACGACAAGTGGGACAAAGCTGGTAGAGTTCTGTATCTTTTCATAACTGAAGTTTAGACACCACCATTTGTTCCCTATCACACTTGTCTCCCATTTTTAATTAATATGGATATCTTTCCTTAGTTAATGCAATTTTTTCTCTCTCTTGCCCCATCTCAGCCACTTCTGTTAGCTACAGAGCCTTAAAAGAAATACTGCCTGGCTAAATTTGCTAGCTGTAAAACCACAAATCATGAACATACACCAAGGGTATCATACTTAGTGTAGAGGAACATGAATTCAATTAGAGTATTTGCCATATTCCAACCTAGACTCCACTGAGAACAACAGTTGGAGTTGAAAAATAGATGACAGCTTTTTTAATTATTATTATCTGTTTTAAAGACCAATTTTCCAGATTGTCTCCAGATGGTGGAATTTTAAAGCCAATTTACCTACTCCCTTCACTGAGAGTTTTGCAGTGGTTTTCCTCAGAAAGCTCTAGTATTTGCAAAATTATAAACGGCGTCCAAGACGAATAATCCAGTCAAAAGAAACACTTGTTTATTTAAATTGGTATTGTGTTAGATAATTATGGTCCAATCTTGTAACCCTCTCTGCATTAATGGATTCTGAAGTGTTGCTAGCAGTGCTTGGACCTCCATCTAGTCTTACTTGGGGCTCTTGATTTCATAAAACATCAGCAGTGATTTTGCTGGCTTTTATATATATATATATA
>NW_009745117.1:0-738 GCF_000703405.1 Apaloderma vittatum | reverse complement strand
GAAAGGATTTCTCTGAGGCTTCTCGTCTGTAAAAAGAAAAACCTTGAACCGATTTAATGTGTAAATTCTAAATGTGTATTACTAACGGTTTGATCGTTTGTGTGACAGCTGCTGTCAGAGAGGAGAAAAATGAGTTTGACAGCAGAAGATCTTGTAGTTGTTCTGGTTTAGTATGCCAGCCGAGAGAACCTCCGCCTGAAGTTTTGAGTCCATCACATATTACTATTAATTAAATTAGCCATGTTTTCTTTTCAATACAGATTCTGGTTGCTTCTGGACTAAGCGCAAGAGGGAAACGCGGTGGTGACTGGATATAAAACCAAGAGCGAGGTCATGAAGATGAGGACAGGTCTTCAAAATGATTTATATGCCTTAGCTTTGCTCTCGAAACATGAGAACGCCTTG
Source organism: Apaloderma vittatum (assembly GCF_000703405.1). Classification (NCBI taxonomy): domain Eukaryota; kingdom Metazoa; phylum Chordata; class Aves; order Trogoniformes; family Trogonidae; genus Apaloderma; species Apaloderma vittatum. Next base: position 333 of record NW_009745117.1, on the reverse strand, counting down.
CTTATGGTAAATTAATAGTTGCTTACTAGCACCAGCTTTGCCTTTCAAACTCGAGGTAATTACAGCAACGTGAAAAAAAGCTTCTAAATTGTCAGTGCTTTGGATTGTTGGTTTTCTCTGCCTGTGGAACCCGAAGTGAAGGTATTCTCCTTCCGGATTGCTTTGATGACTCTCATTCCCCTTAGGATTAAACATTCCTGAACATCTTTATACCTCACCGACCTCTCTCAAATAAACATACATTGATTGTTTACCTCAAAATTTGTAATTCGCCTTGCCTCCAAAGACTATTCTAGTCACGTTCATTTGGCCAAGCTACCGTAAGGTTACTCT
>NW_009745116.1:0-709 GCF_000703405.1 Apaloderma vittatum | reverse complement strand
GGGCACCATTTTTAGATGGGAGAATTCAGTGTCTTCTGAAAAGAAAGACCCTTAAAAAGCCCCGAGGTGAGCATGTAAAACCATGTGAGGTTCCATGCCTTACAAAGCTGTCTTTCACCATCTACTTCACCACGAGTGTGTATCCAGGTGTTTTCCCTCTGTAAAAACAGTAGGCCTTTGTCTGCATTGGCCTGTAAGAAAGAGCACTTTTCTTTATCAGACTTTGAGAGCCCTAAGAGAATATCGAGGAGCAGATTATCCTTTACACAGACCTAGTGATTAATAGAGAGATGTTATTCTGCAGAAAGCCAGTTACCTGGTGCCGAAGAAAGTTCAGCAGCAAATTGTTCCCTGCCTTGCACGCTCTTTCGATCAGCATCTTGGTCAGCTCTGAGCAACTTGTAACTCTTCCGTGAGGTTTGTAGTATGCAGTAAAAAGAGATGTGAAGGGTGATAACTCCATTCCAAAGCTAGTATAAGGACCTGTGAAGTTCAAGGAGGAAAACCTGAAGAGAGATTCTCTTCCTGTGTACTCTTGAAACTGTGTGTGCAAGTTATATCTGCTGTGTGTATGCAGGAGAGAATGAACCGTTGAACTAATTAATTTTCTCCTCTCATCTGCTCTTTGTTCATGCTGGTGATTTTTGCAGTGAAATTTGGCTGAGGAAGAACATTGGCAGATTCCTGCTAATGATGTCACTTAAAAAAC
>NW_009745115.1:0-739 GCF_000703405.1 Apaloderma vittatum | reverse complement strand
AGGTCGGGGTGCTGCAGCGCTACCACGTCCAGTACCTGGCCCGCTTCGACGCCCTGGTGCTCAGCGACGTCATCCAGGTACCGTGGGACACCGACAGGGGCTAATCCCCGTCCCCAGGGTCCTATCCTGGCCGTCCCTTCCCCTGACCCCATCCCTGCCCCACAGAACCTTTCCGTGTGCCCCGAGGAGGAATCCATCATCCTGTCATCCTTCGTCACGTCTCTCTCGGCTCTCTCCATCAAGGAAGGTACCGACTGTGTCCCCCCCTGGCACAGCCCCGGTGCTCCCCCTGTCCTGGACCTTGCTGGACACCCAGACGTGGGCTTGTGGGGCAACGGGGGGATGGCAGCTCCTGGGGGTCCAGACTGGCACCCACCAGGACCAGTACCACCAGACTAACAGCCCCAGGTGCTGGTGCCCTCCCCACAGCCACATCTCCCCACATTTCTATTTCCCTGCAGGTGATGACAAGAAGTTTGATTTCACGCCGCTCCGCCTCGACTGGTTCCGGCTGCAGGTGCTGTCCCTGTTCTCGTCCTCGTCCTCGTCCCTGTCCCCATCCCAATCTCCATCCTTGTTCCTGCCCCCATCCCCTTCCCTATCACTATCCCCAGCCCTGTCCTTGTCCTCGTCCTCTTCCCCTGCCCTGCCGTGCCCCTGAGCCTGCTGTGTACCCCCCCAGGCATACACCAGTGTGGCCAAGGCCTCGCTGCCACTTGCCTCCAACCCCGATGTGGGT
>NW_009745114.1:0-735 GCF_000703405.1 Apaloderma vittatum | reverse complement strand
GAAGGGCTATTGTTTCTCCCATCTGTTCTCTACTGTCAGCAAGCAGAGGCTGAAGGACAGCAAAAGCCGTATGCTGAGGCAGATGATATAAAAAGGCCAAGCTCATCGCTAATCACTGGTTAAGAACTGAGATACGAGTGCCTAGACTTGTTATACTGTCATTTCTCTTCGCAGTCTACTTAGTAGGTACATCCTAATTTATCAGCAGTCTGTTTAGACTGTCTTGTGCGCTCCAGCCTCCATCTAATAAGTAGCCATCCAAGCCACATTCTGCCAATTCTCACAATTTGCTTATGTCGCCCACTCTTCTTACACAGGCAGCTGCTAAATCCTCAGTGTCGACTCAACTGAAAATTACAAACTCCTTCTGGATGGCACTGCAGGTCACTAATAATTATTCTTCGACTGTAAGAGCAGTCTTATAAAGGAGGAATTGAAAATAATTTGATGTTTTGTCATTCAAGTTTATTCTCACACTTCCGCAGCAACCCTTCTTCAATTTACTTAGAGTATATGGTAATTTTTAACTACAGGTTTGGACAACAAAAAAGCAGGATGAATCATGCTGGATATTTAAAGCCTACAATCAGACAGCTTGAGTCTCCTTGTATTTTGCTACAGTTCTCAAGCCAGCGTTTTGTTTTCTACTTATCAGCAACTTCTATAGGGAGCACTAATTCATTTAAACATGCAAAACACTTAAAGACTTGGGAATTTTTTATATTCTACAAAGCT
>NW_009745113.1:0-723 GCF_000703405.1 Apaloderma vittatum | reverse complement strand
TATTGTAAATTGAAGTAAATGTTGTATTTGTACAGGGTTTACATTAGGTGAAATTTAACTAATTTTACTTTGTTTCTTGTTTACCAGTAAGGAGTTTGTGATGATAAACAGCAGATAAACTATGTTTTAATGCAAACTGCAGTATTTCTGTTTATTTGCAAAGAACATTTAAGTGGTTAAACTTGGTAAATATTACCATTTGATAATGGGGCATTTGCATAATTTTTTCTAAGAAGGTCTGTACCTTCTTAGGTGGCACAAATTGGAATTTTACATAGAAAATGCTGAACTCAATACAAGCTCTTTCATATCTCTTTGTCTGTTTTTAAAATGTTTAAACAATTCCTACTTTGACAAAAGAGGCATTTACTACCGTATCAATTTAACTCAACTATAGGTGCCGTAGACTACCTAAAGGAGTCAAACACTGGCAAGCATTTTTAGATCTTAAGAAAAAAATTGATGATTTTAGTGAGTCTTGTCCTTTATTGGAACTGATGACCGACAAAGCAATGAAGCAAAGACACTGGGATCGTATTGCTGAAACAACAGGACATCAATTTGATATAGAATCCGATTCCTTTTGCCTTCGAAACATCATGGAAGCACCAATTCTTGTATATAAAGATGATATTGAGGTAGGAACATACTTCCCCCCTCCCTGCTCATTTTATGTTGTCAGCAAAAGTAATATTATTACTTTAAAAATTATCACATTTTTTT
>NW_009745112.1:0-736 GCF_000703405.1 Apaloderma vittatum | reverse complement strand
GTCCCATCAGAGCTTCGGTGGAGGACACGCAGTGACAGAGCTCCAGGAGGAGGTGAGCAGGTTGTGGAGTGTGAGGGTTTGACTGTCGCGGTCACACCCGACCATCCCTGGGACGGGCCCTGCATAGAGACAGAGGAGGTGACACGGAGGATTCCCTGGCCAACCTCCGCCTGGCTGGGTGCAGGGGCCGGGGGTGATGGCAGTGAGGCCCTGCTCAACACAGCCCATGTGTCTCCTCTGTGACCGCCCCACCTCCTCAGGTGCGTTTGCCCACGAGGTACAGGGAAGAACTAGAAATTTCCTTCCCCTCGAATTAATACTTGTAGTGTTGCATTCCTTTGTTACTTGCTTTTTGCACACAAAGTTTCTTCTTGTTCAGTGAAAAAAGGGTTTAACAACTTCCCATCAGTCTCTGAAGTCTCCCATAAGGAATATCTTTTGAATTTGATGACATTGTGTAGTTAATTGAAATTCTTCTGGTTTTTGTTTTGTGTGAGGTTTAAGCCAAGTACAACTACACTCGCATAAAACTCCTAGTTATTTTCCCTGCCATTTGTACAGCCTTCCCCAATCTTAGTTTGGCATCTTTAGATGTCATCTTCATCTTCATTTGTCATCTTCAAATTCAAAATGAATCTGAGAGAAATAAAATATTCCAGGTGAGATTTCTGTCCCTTATTCCCTTGTACTCCTCTCTTTTTTTGGGAAGTTGTCCTGGGTTTGAGCTAAAACCCAG
>NW_009745111.1:0-696 GCF_000703405.1 Apaloderma vittatum | reverse complement strand
CAAGACACTATAGAAATATAACTACTAATGAAGATGAAAATAAATCTTATAACAAACAAAAAACACAGACACCTATGTAAAGCCAGTGTCCCATTACAAAGCATTCTGGAAACCAGTTTTGAGCAAACCCAGCTGGTAACATTTGACAAGCACAGGTTAAAGTCCATAAGCCTAAATGCAGAGGAATTTAGTCTGGCACTTAGTATGACAGTCTGCTGTACTGCAATGACTAGGCAAGCTCCATGTGGCTTGCAAGTTTAATTCTATTCAAATAAGAATTCTATATGTCTGAACAGTCTACTGAAACCTCTTGCATAATGCATTGATTTCCCTCTGAAAAATTTCTGGCATTCTCTTCTCTTGATCTTGTCTGGAATCAGGAAGTACCAAAGCATGATAAATAACTGATGAATAATAATAAAAAAATGTGCTTCCAGCTTCTATAGCAACATGTCTGCCTGTTTCCTCATCAAAAAAAGAGATAGACTTATGCTTCATGACTGTTTTGAACACATCTCTTCCACGTTTTGATGTGACTCAGAAGAGATTTACCCATGTGCACTTCTGCAGTAGTTCAGCTCATCCAACAACTGCTCCTAGTTCTCCTGATTTCAGTTTTAGCCTGGCTATATTTAATAAAGGCTAAAAGGTTTCTAAAACAAGTAAATCAGATAGAGATGAGTCAGCTTAGACTGT
>NW_009745110.1:0-736 GCF_000703405.1 Apaloderma vittatum | reverse complement strand
TTTGGTTACATATTGTAACCCAAGACAAACTCCTTTAGTGTTGGGATGCTGACAGTGATTTTAAACATAATAGCTTTTAGACTTCTAAAACAGCATCTTAACAACCCAGTATCTTAATACTGGGTATCTTAAATGGAACATAACTACACATTTCCCCCTTCTCTCATGTCTCTACTCACTGTCTGATGCAGTTGTTTGCAGTTCAACACCTCCCAAGCTAGCACTGGCACAAACATACACACCTGCCGCATTCTAGCTGAAAAAACACGCTGTGTAAAAACAAAGGAAAACTCTTTTTCTATCTTGCAGAGGTACCTTGTCCAGAAAACAGACCAAAGGAATTCTAGTGATCACGTGAAGGCTGTGGATGCACAAATACATCAGGAAAGTGTCGGCTCGGGTTGTCTGCCCCACGCAGAATTGCTCCTGTCCCTGGAAGGTGATTTCTGACCCACAGGCAGCGAATCGAGCCAGGGAGCCAGTCCTGGGAACAGGGAGGAGAGGCACTGCTCCGGACTGGGTCCCAGCTTGATTCACTGCCCAGCCCTGCAGACACTTCTCCTGGCTCAACGGAGACGACAGCACATCCTAAACTACCTTGCTGCTGCACATGAGGCCACATCCTCGGTATCTCAAAATTGCATTTGGATCAGGAGTTGGGTTAGGTTATCATCGGACTACTCCTCTAATGATATTTGGAAAAGCCTTTCTTAAGTTTAAAGTCATAGTGCCTTGT
>NW_009745109.1:0-733 GCF_000703405.1 Apaloderma vittatum | reverse complement strand
AGTTTTGCTCTGAAGTTCCACTCTTAACATCCTGTATCTCTACAGAAACTACCTGGCATGGGTGAAGCATTTATAGAATCTTTGCTGAACTTCTGGTCCAGATGCAGGTGGATAAAATCAGGTAGCATGCATGCTGGTTCAAGATTTCAGCTTTTTCTTGAAACTCTTGACACCGCCTGCTGTTTGAGTCTCATATGACTTTGCTTCTGAATGAGTCAATTGCCTCTCCACAAAGGGAGAATGTGCAAGTCACTGGGTGACCTGGCTTGTAGACAAGCTTTGTCTTTTCAAGCAGCACAGGTCAGCCACTGATATCAGAAGTCAACTATCAAAAATCAAAGGCAATGTGGTCATAGCCTTATGGCACTAGTGACAGGATTTGTCTATCCAGTTGTAGACATCTAAATCATCAGAACTAGTTACCTAAGGATTCCTGCAAAACTGATGGATGTTTCTAGAGAGCAGTTCAGCTAACCCTTTTTTATTGTCTACTTTGGAAAGAAATAAACAATGCCTTAGGCATTTTTTTCTTGCCCTTATTACTCGCTCTGTTATCTACGTCTCAGTCTGGCTTTAAGGTGGAATCACAGAACCACAGAATCTCTTGAGTGATATTCTCAAGAATATGGAAGGGACTCATAAGGAGTATTGAGTCCAACTCCCTGATTCTCACAGGACTACCTAAAACTGAGTAATATGACTTAGAGCATCATCCAGATGCTCCTTCAACTGA
>NW_009745108.1:0-735 GCF_000703405.1 Apaloderma vittatum | reverse complement strand
GGTTCGCGGACCTGCAGCGCGCAGGTGTAATTCAAGCCACCCAGGGGCAGTCCTCTAGTATTTTAAGACAGACTCCACGCACACCACGCGTTGGATGGGAAAAATGTTTTGCATCCTTATTTTCTTCTGAGGGCTTAATGCAAGCACAAGCATTCAAGTGGGCCGCGGACACTGCTGGAATCTTTGTGGCGCGTTAGAGTCGCTGCCTCAGCGGTTCCAGGAACCTCTTGCAACACGAGAACCACTGATTTCTCTATCAGTACCACAGGCCGTTAAAAGCTTGCTCTTACTGGATCTTATTTTTAGAATGATTTATGGGTATTTGTTTATTCATTCCTGTTGAGCATTCGAGGTGGTTTTAATTGCATTTTATTTTGGCATGCGTCATTTCAGAATTAACCACCTAAAAATAGAAGCAATTTCATGGCATGTATCGATTAGACAAAATTGTCGTGAGCACTGCCTCCTTGAATTATTTTTTATTTTTCATAACGTATTTTACAACTGTAATTTTCATGTCTCACATTTTTCTCTCCTGTTTCCTGTGTCCTGTGGTTAAATCTTGACCATAAATCTTGGCGCTGCTTTGTTAAAAATAATAGGTCTACAATGTTTCTTCCTTTAACGATCTGCTAGATTAATAGTGTCTTTAAAACATATACCGTCGTATGGTTCAATATTCCCAGCTTTAATACGCCATGAAGGAGAAACCGTAGCCATTTTCATTTATGAAGT
>NW_009745107.1:0-737 GCF_000703405.1 Apaloderma vittatum | reverse complement strand
TGCAGGTAAATTTAAGTAACTGTCTTACAAAGCTGCCCATGCAGTTTGATTCAGGGGTGTTGCTTTTTCACTGTGCGGTGGTGGGGCTTCTTTTTTTTTTGACAGGCAATAATTTGGAAAAGGTTATGGAAGAGTGGTTAGGTACCTTATGTCTGACCTGTTCTGCTAGCTTCAGCCTCCAGTTGTGGGGTTTTGTGAAGTCGTCTCAGTGCTCTCTTGGAGGAAGCTGCTTGAGTAACTTATTTGAGCTAGTACATGATAAACAGAAAACTTGGAAAGAGCAAATCGTGTCTTTCAGAGTGGTTTGAGAAAGCTCCTCCCTTTTCTATGGTTAAGCACTGGGGTTACTTTCGCCGCTCGCCCTAAGATGGTGCTCATCTGCGTGCCCACTTGAATCTCTCAGGAGTCAGCAGCTCCAGAACAGGGAACTCTGATGAGGCAGGAAGCTGTGTCTGTGGCACATTTTCTTTCTTGGGGGCTCTCCTTCCTGCAGCTTGCCACTCTCAGCAGGCTACCCCTCATCTTTTGTAATATCATTATAACCTGATTTCTCAGCAAAGGGAACTCTTTTGAACAGGTTCCAGCTCGGTTGTACATTCTTGTATGTGTTTGTTTGCTTAGCAGTGGGTCTCAGCCTGCAGCTTACAGACACTTCAGCTCTAAAACCATTTAAATTGGTTGCTCTGGACTAAAACACACTAGGGAAAAATTAGCTTACTGTGGTTGACAAGAGTGAA
>NW_009745106.1:0-736 GCF_000703405.1 Apaloderma vittatum | reverse complement strand
AAATTAAAGCCAAGACTCGTTCACATACTGCAGTTTTTGAAGGGTTTCATCAAATTTGCAAGCACCAACAGCCTAAGAGGGTGCTGGGAGTTCGACACAGGAGTTCAGAGTCAAATTTCAAGAGCACAGCTCCTATTTACAGACCCAGGTAAGTGGCAGATGTTTGAATGGCTTTGGTCTTGTAGCTGTCACTGTAGCAGATCAACAGGGTGTTTAAAAGGCTGTGGGTCTGGGGCTACAGAAAACACCAAGAGCGATCAAGGGCTGCAGAAACTCTCCCTGAAAGGAGCTGGAAAATATTAGGAACTACTCATATGGTGAGCAGATGAATAACAAAGGGTGTTTTAACTGTCTCGGACAGGTATGGATAAGTCCTCTCTGCCTCATGACACAGGCAGAGGCATATTTTTCAATAGAACTGAGAGATGGCAAATCCAGAATTGATTAAATGACTTTTTTTCTTTTTTGCACAGTGAGATAGGATTCAGCTCTACCAGTTAGAGACACCTAAACCACAGACATCTGGTCCTGAACTGGCTATTTCAGGCTTCTTCATAACGCTATAAGGGAAACAGGCCCTTGCAGGGAGCAATTCATCTGGCCAAATACAAATATCCATTTGCAGAAGAGGTAACTCACACCTCATGCTCTGCTGACTCTATCGACCAGATCTCCACTGATAATAAGACTGACTAGGAAGGTTGGCACAGATTAGACACCTGCCTAATCAGATGAG
>NW_009745105.1:0-737 GCF_000703405.1 Apaloderma vittatum | reverse complement strand
TTTTTTTTTTTAAAAGGACTGATGTACCCAGTGCTCTGTGTTTGGCATATTTAAATATTTTTATGTTGACGGAGTCCCAGTCACATGCAAGCTCTTTATTTGAATTTTACACACTGCGAAAGATAAAGCAGACCCGGTCAGTCACATCGAGACAAGATGCTCGACTTTCTTGCATCGGTGTTGGTGCTCCAATTTCCATCCGGGGTGGTCCATTTTGTCTCGAAAGGGGCTGTCTCTCAGCAGCCTTCCTCGGTTTCACTGCCTCGCCCAGCTACATCTGCAAAGCTAATTGCCCTTCCCTGATGCAGAAATAAGCCAACATTAATCAAAAAGGGAGTTTTCTAACAGGGTTTTTGGTCTCGCTCTAGACAAAAAGAATCAGAGCTGGGGTAACATAATATCCTGGCAGCCTGAACAGACAGCCCGTCTCCCCGATTCGGATTTACAGCTCGACTTGACTGGAACCATCCCGTGCTGAGCGCAGAAAAGAGAGTTACTTAAATAGCTGATCTGGCAAGCGCCACTCATACCGGCTCATCTGGCAGAAATAGCATCTGCAAAATCACTGGGAGTTAATAACGCATTCATCGACACTGAAAACGACTGAAAATTCCCTTCTCACTTGTTATCCTACCTCTCTAATATGTTTTAAAAGGAACTGTAATTACCATTGTGCACTGCCGTTCGGCAAGAGAAGATCAAAGCCGCTCTGAAGCGGCCACACGGTCCCATCTCTC